>NW_008625220.1:40006-85478 GCF_000691845.1 Merops nubicus
AACAAAAACTTTCCACTTAAATGCTACTTTATATTTAACAGGATTAGTTGTACTTCACTTGAATATTTTATGGGTCTTACTGAATGCTATAAAATTGTTCATTAAACTCAGAGGAGAATCTAAATAAAGCAAATCTGCCAGCTATATTTACAACATTTCATCTAAAACATTACACTTGCCTTCCTACAGCTACACAGGTTTTTGTTTGGTTAGGGTTTTTTTTGTTTGTTTGTTTGTTTGTTTTTTACCAGAGTTCCTACATAAAAGCACAGAGTCTGGCCCATTTCATGCCATAACTGAAAAGATTTCTTTGGAGACTGCTCTTTAGCTTTATTCTCAAGGAATATGGCAGCCTGCATGTTCAATGACCAAATGATTTATTTTTAAAATGCTCGCATGCAACAGAATCCAAAATCTAGGCTGCACCTGCAGCTCTTGATGCTTCCCTGCCTGTATGTCTGCTTGCTAAAATGGGAGATGAACTTTTCACCCCTTCCATTTCTTTGTACTGCCACCAAAATACAAGTGTCTCAGTAGACTTTAAATGGAACCTAGAGCAACAGAGACCCTGCAGTCAAGTAGATAATATATTTAGTTAGGAGGAAAGGACTCCTGGGTTGTCTTTCAAAATACTTTTTTTCTATCCACTGATTGCCATCTGAAACAGGCAGATTTATATATTAAAAAAAAAACAAAAACAAAAACAAAACAAAACTCCCCCTAAAATCCCCTAATTGAAACCTTGAAGCAATGAAGTATGGTGCACAGCTATCTTTTTTCTCATCCAGAGGCATTTACAAGTCTCTCTAGCCCTCTGCCTCTCACAAAACTTGAAAAACATACAACATTCACTCAATAGGGACTTGTTCAATGTGTCCTAATTGCTCTGAAAGCACACGATTTCATACAAATTGTCAGAAAGTCTCATGTGGACGGATTCCAGAAACCTGGGATCACCCTGGAGCAGGCTGCAGGGGAGCTGTGTCACCTCGCTGAGCACAGAGTTTCTCACTTGTCTGCTCCAGGCAGTCCTGACCTCAGCACACGGGTTTCAGAGGTACCTGAGAAACTGTCCAGGGAGCCCAGGACCCTACAAATAGCGTCCCTAAAATTTAACTTGTGGTAGCTGTAGACACCTTTTTTTTTTCCCCCCCTCTAGATGTTATCCACAGATTAAAGTATTCCTTTTCTAAATTCAGTCTCCAAAAGAGCAGACATCTAATCTAAACTGTCAGATTTAGTTCTTCCTATAGTCTATAAAGAGATACAGGCACCTCAGAAGGTAGTTTAACCCATCTAGCTTAAAAACCCAGTTTTAGATGCACTGAATGTTCTTTACTCTTCTTGCTGCTGTAGTTGTATTATCTGTGCTACTTTAACTATAAGAGCTGCATTACCTTTGCTTCTTTAACTATAGATAAAGCCTAGATACCCAATTTAAACTGCACAGGTAACTCTTGGGTGGCTATTTCAAGAAGAGTTGAATTCTACCCTCAGGAGCAAGCTAAGCAGCATCATGGCTTCGAGGATGTCATACTAATGGCCGTGCCAGAGTATCTAAAAAAACCCAGAAGTTTGAAACTAATCTCTTTAACCATGACAGCAACAAAAATCCTGTGCAACTATGTGTGACATGGGGCCACTTTCTCAGCCTCAATGCCTTCATGGGATTTTCATTTAGGCAGGCATCTTCTGTTCAGAAATACCTGAGAAAGCTCAGCCATATTGTTAAGGTTGCACCTTCTCCACCCCTTAAAAGGCCACATTTTAGTTATGATGGCAGTAACACCAGTACGGTTTAGGTCTTGAGTGATACTCTGCTGCAAAACTCACCAGTACAGGTCTGTCACTGAGATTTACAGTGCTGTCTTTTCAGTGGCTGCCTTTCTGAATTCACTCAGTTGAAGGGTTGCTTTGCATCAGCTTGTAAAACCATCCAAGCTGATATGTAAGTGGAACATGGTAAAAATGCTGAGGGATGGGTACAACCAATCTGAAATTGAGATGTCTTCTAAATAAGGGGCAAAACACTGCTTACAGGCTGTGTCACTGCTCAGCCCACAGATCGATATCCCATCAGGTCTGGGCTGGGGCTGCTGTTTCTACCTTGTTGACATCTTTCCCTCTTTTGGGGAAGCCACATGGGATTTTTTCCCATCCCTGTATAACCCCATAGCTCCAATCTGGTGTTCCCAGGAACAGGTGGTGCTCACTGCCCATAATGTGAGCTGGCCACATAGCCTGAGCATCATGTACACTGGCTCTGCCTCCTGTGCCTCTGCTGCTTTCTTACAGAACCTTTGTCAGAAGAATCGCAGAAGGCGGCTAACTCGTGTTTGAACAGATGTGCCCCTGCTTAAGGGAGAGAAGAGGAAAGCATTTCTGTGCAGCTCTGTCTCCCTGCAGAGACGTTTTTGACTGTGTGACATACTCAGCCAAGACAGCAGCTTGCTTGCGCTCTGCCTTCCAGCCCTCCCTACTCCCCACTTTGTCCCTGTCTTTAAAAATTTGGTGACACATGGACTCAGGAGGTCATTTAGATAAAAGCTTTCAAACAAACCATCTATTTTTATTATGTTTAAAGGAAATATTTTTCTTTTTTTTTTTCCGAGACACCAGAACATTCTGACTAAAGCCACCGTGAGACTAGAAATACCCCATCACTAATCACAGACTTTTCTCTCCGCAGGTCAAAGTAGCAAAACATTAATTAAATGAATTTTTTTAAAAACTGAGGTCAGGCAATAAGCAGGAAGCAAATTGCAGAGAAAGCTGGTCATTAACCTGATTTCTCTCTTCCCTGCCTCCTCCACTGATGCTGTACTGACTGCAGCTTCTGCCTCTGGCAGGCTTAATGAATATTCACTCTTATAAAGAGTCTGACATTCTGCACTGATTCCAAAACAGCATATCCAATGAAAGCAGCATCCACTGAAAAACCCTCTTTATGTCATTTGGAGGATCTCTGTGAACATTCTGGCTCCACTGATCATCCCTAAGCCTTTTTGGGATTAAAATGCCCATTTAATTTTTTTTTTTTAAATAATAATCCAAAATCACAAATACCACAACAAGGAAAGCAAATGAAAATAATGATAAAATGATACTGAAGGACACAGAAATTATTCAGTCAGAACAAATTTGAACCATTTTAACTATCAGTTTGTCAAACAATCCGAGCCATGTCTAAGGACTATGTCAATTTGGAGTCTTCAATAAAAAAACGAAATAAATAATTCTTACTCTCTGCCCTTCCGTCTGTTTGACCTGCTCTGCCCTAATGATTCAGAGACAGGAGGAATGAGCAAAATGAAAACTTCTCCCCACCAAGAAGCCTGTAGCTTTAATCCACTGCTTGTATTTAAAAGTCAGTAACATTAAACGAGGTAATTATAGAACATATGTTGTGGAAGATCCGTAAACCCCTCACTGCTCCAACATCCAGATACAAAGCAGGGGGTGGGCACAGAGGTCACTTCCAGCTCAGTCTCAGGTTACTGTCCATGCTGACATTGAAATGCAATTTAAATAGAGATTATTTAGCTCATTATAAGAGAACAACCTTACATGGTTGTATATTAAAGCACTTTTCTCAGCCAGCAAATAGCTTTGCCAGCATATTCTGAGATATGTGAAAGCAAAAATTGATTTGCTTGTTACCACAGCCTGCTGTGGCCAGAGAACCACCCAGGAGAAATGGCTTCTCACAGCTGCTGAAGAAGCAAACAGAGCATCCTGCCTGCAGCTTCTCTTGCCCTCTTTTCACTGAAAGAGGCTTTTCCTTCAGCAAAAACATCAACTTTCTCAAGGTAATGTCCTTCTAGGCTGTTCTTGTGCCCAGTCCTGCTCCCACTGGTAGAACTGGTCTTGGAAAGAACCTGTTAGTACTTACTCAGCACAAGCTTCAACCTTTTCCTCACCAAACTGAGGACTAATCTGCTGCATCACCAAGACAGCACGTGCACCCATCCAGGATGCTCCATATCATCCTTCCAGCTCTGTTTGAACACTGGACTCTGGGGGATGCAGCATCTGAATGTTTGTGTTGCAAGCAGAGGTTGTTAGGGAGACATTTCTACTGCAATAGAAGGTAGATGGATTTTTATTTGGGCATTTCACCATGTCTACAGCAATCACAGCGACCATTTAGCTGCAAACAGCCAAGGAAAAAAAAAAACCAACAGATATTTTCACCTTATGAAGGCATAGTGTGGGCAGCTAGAACACCAGCCGCTCTTGCCCTTGATTAAGCACAAACACTAAGGTAAAGGGCAACGAATAGCACAGGAAAACTGAACTTGGTGTTGGGGGGGACTGCTGTGCCCCTCGGGACCTGGGAAAGGAAAGGGGAGAGGTGGTGTGGGCGGTAGCTGGGGACAACGTTCCCCTGAGGACCTGCAGTGGGTCTGCCTTGCTGCAACCCGGCTCACCTCCATCAAAGAACAGGTTTTGCGTTGCCTTCATGCTAATCCGAGTGATATGTCACCTCCTTAAATGCCCTAAACTAAACCACTGGAGCAGCAAACAGCTCCCCAGGCCTCTGCTGAGGGCTGATTTTAGGACTGCTAGGTGGCACATCCCAAAAATGTGGACTTTGAGGCAAACCTTTACAAAATCGGGATGTCTGATTTGTGGCTCAAATCTCCTTCTGGATGTGGCCAGAAGGGAGGTGACATTCAAGCTGCTCTCAGCTGACTGGTGCTGTGTGTGGCTGCTGCCTCCATTATACAAAGACATGAAATATTGCAAAGAGAGTAAAATTTATTGCAGAAGACAAAGCTCCAAATGTCAGGGAGGACAGGAACAGAGCCATGCACTGCTTAGTCACAGCAGAAAGACAATTCTGGTTACTGTGTTCTGTCAAATTTAAATAAAAAATAATTTAATTCTTACGTATAAGTACTTTTATGTGAAAGACAACAGGCTCACAGAGCACCATAAATCCTGCTGTGAAGGTGAAAAGGAGGAAGCATTTCCTGGCTGCTGCTGCAGCCTGAAACAATATTCTGCAGACAGCCAACCCTCCACAGCCTCCTCCCCTTGCTCTCTGCTAGATGAGCTATTGAAATGAGGCCAAGAGCACAGACATGCTCTCTATCTGGTCGTCTCCTGCCACTGGAGGCCACTCTGCTTCCATGGGGCAAGCACAGGAGCAGCAGCTTGGACTCCTGTCTACAGCCACTACAGCCAGCTTCTCCCTCAGCCCCCATCTCGATGGCTGGCTGTGATTGATTCCCCAAAGGAGGAGAATTTTAGGTCAAGAATTTCATGTTACCTGAAGGGAAGACAGAAGGCAGGATTAGCAGTTTTTCTAGCACTGGATCTCCTGGACAGGACTAATATAGTTTTATTTGTGTCCACCTTGGAGAGCAAACACTCCTAAGAGAATTCAGTTGGATTCACAGAATCCTGGTGTGGTAGGGGTTGGTAGGGACCTCTGGGTATCATCTCATCCAAACCCCCTGCTCCAGCAGGGTCAGCCAGAACAGGTTGCCCAGGATGGCATCCAGGTGGGTCTGGGATCTCTCCAGAGAAGGAGACTCCAACAATCTCTCTGGGCAGCCTGCTCCAGTGCTCTGCCACCCTCACAGGAAAGAAGTTTCTCTTTATGTTGAATTTTAAATTCCTGTGTTCCAGTTCGTGCCAATTGCCCCTTGTCCTGTTGCTGGGCATCACTGAAGAGTCTGGCCCCATCCTCTTGACCCTTTGGCTATTGATAAGCATTGATAAGATCTCCTCTCAGATCCTTCTGCTTACCTTCAACAAAACTGTTTAGCAAGTGCCAGTCTCTACAGCTGTGAAAACCTCCTGCAGGTCAGCTTACCTTAACACAGTCCATGTTACTGCTGGTGCATAAAGAAGAGCCCAGCACAGCTGCCAAAACCCAGCGCTGGTAGGCAAAAGAGAATCCCTACTTTTAAACTGAGCACAATTAATAGAAAGACAGTAACTATGGAAACTTGAAGCATCAATTTTAGTCTTTCGGAGCAGGACCTATTTTTAACCAACTAATTGGATGCTTGAAGTGGTAGTGAAAGAAAAAGGGATGCATTTATGTCAGAGCTTTTAAAGGTCTCTATTTTAAACATGAATGCATGTGTGAGCTTCACCACTTGGAGGACAGCATGGTAATGGTCTTTAAATACAACATTTTTTTTGCTTTCTTCATCATTCGTGTTTAGCTTACAGGCTTCAGCCATTCCTCTCATATATGGCTTCCAGCTCAGCAGCCCAAACCATTGTCATCTCTGGCTAGAAGACTACAGGCTTTCTGCTTGGATCTTCCTTTCAAAAAAACACACAAAGCTTCAGAAAGTGGAAAATCATTTTGGGTTTGGGTTGGAAGGGTCCTTAAAGATTGTCTAGTTCCAACCCCCTGCCATGGGCAAGGACACCTCCCACTGGACCAGGCTGGGCAAGGCCCCATCCAACCTGGTCTTGAACACCCTAGTGATGCAACATCCACAATGTAGTGCCTTGTCTCTCAGAGGTTAAAGGTGGCTCTGTGCTCTGAACCTCAGAGCTGAAATCTGTTTCCCTGGCTCTAGCCACAAATAAAGGAATAATTTTACTGGAATTCTATGGATGAAAGATGAAACTGGCTTTTTTTCTATCTGCACAATAAAGGGAAAGAAAGGGTACTATTACTGTTTAGTTTTTGTTGTTATCCTCAGGGAATTTCTTCATTTTAAAAGGAAACTTTACCATACATGTATATAAAGTCACTTTAGATGTACCTACATAATCCTTTTGCTGACCTACTCTGGTTTATCACAGAAACTCTACAAACTTCTCCTCTTTGAAAGCCAATTAACTAAATATTAATCAACATCTCTTTTGATTCCCATCGATATGGCTGATAGCCAGTAACCTGCCCTAAAAGAGGGGCGTTACTTTAACACCTTTCACAGGAAGGGGCTGTAAAACTGAAGACATTGCAGACGTCAAACCAAACTCCGGCAGCCACAGCCCCCTTTCCCTTCCACAAATATGTGTGTCACATTAGCAGCTTCCTATCATCTCCTGTTAGGATCACATCCCACTATTTTTCTTTCTCACAGATACGAGATGAATGGAGCTAAAAACATTTCACAGCAGCTAAAAAGGAATCTTAATTAAATGTGATGAGTAACTGCTAATACAATATGAAAAGCCCCCTGGATAAGCACGCTACACAAATTCTCTATTTCTCAGAATCCTTCAAACATTCTCTTAGAAGAAAATGGAGGTAACCTTGTCAATAATCCCCACACCCATCCTTCTACTGCAGAAAGAGTTTTGCTCTCTGAAGTGGTTGTGAGGTCCACACTTGGAGGACTTTTTCTTAGATTGTAAGTAAATCAAGATACTATGATCACTGAGAGTCATCTTAGTCTTTAACTCTTTAAGGCAGATTACTTTGATTCTGAAGAGATGAGTCAGATTGACTTCTCTGGAAGTCTGGACCTACCGTATCATGCCTTCAAGCCTGCTACCTGATTGTCCTCCCCTCCAGCTAAAGGTGTTGTCTCTTAATTGAGAGGACAGTATCTGCTTGAACCATATGATGGAAAGTCTACATTAAGTTTTCAACAGATAGATATCTGTATAGTTCTGCTGAATTTAATAATTCTGCTCTGGCTGGTTATTAAAAGCCAGTGCAAAGGCGTTTATGAACCTCTGAACTTGTTCAGTGCTTTATTCTACTTGGGCACAGAAACTGAAATCACAAACTGCCAGGTGATGTGGTGAAAAGGCCACAGAATGCTTGAGAGGGGATAACATAAAAATATGGAATATTAAGATACGGTTATCTCTGTGAAGATGAGCTCAAAGTTTGGCAGTTGCTTAAAATGGATGGCACCACATGGCAGCAGCCATTTAAGAAAGTTGTAGATGCCATTTGTGTCTTGTTTCTAGGACTACGCTTTCTTAAACGTTCATCAGATGGTAAGTAGTAAGTCTTGGAGGCTTAACATTTATACAAAAAGTGGGTAGAGCCATCTCTGTTAATTTTTGATCACTGTTACCTTTACAGAATAGAGCCCATAATCCCAGTTTAAGAGTTAGTAAATTACCTACTTTATATTTCAATTATTTTGATTTTAAATTTATAGCCCCAGTCGTGCTTTAAGCCAAGTACTGTTCTATCAGTGGAACAGCTGGAGAAATGGCTCAGACTCGTCCTTCCACATAAAATGATACTTTACATTATACTCAGGGACTGCTCAATTGCTAATGAACGCTCTTTCAACAAAGGCAGTGCTCAAACAGTTGTAGCAACATATCAAAAGTTACTTGTATAATATGCCTGCCATTTCACTCCTCTGAAGGAAATATTAAAAATAGAAGAACTGGCTTGAAATGAGCAGGAAAATCAAATCTGGGAAATGAATTATTACACATAAAGTGTAACAGACGTAAAATGGATGTCTGAGAGTAAAGTAAGGAGAATGAACTTCATTTTGACACTATTGCTTAATGGAGGCTGACTTTGGGGTAAAAAAAAAATCCTATCCTGATTAAATTTTGGAAAAATTAAAATTTCTTATAGGTGTGATTCCTTTAAATGAAAAGACAGGGAAAAAATCAAGGACAGACTGTATCTGGATTGACAGCATAGTTATTTTCTTTCCAGGAAACATGCCATACACCCAGGTAACTAGGACAAGCTGTCAAAGAATGGAAACATTTAGAAGATCTTAGTGGTTATAAAAGCTAAAAGGTGATGTTATAGCTTCTTGAATGCTTCACTTCAAAAGGAATTTTAAATTACCATCTGGTGGGATCTACCTGTAAAGTACATAAAAAGTATTTTAATGCCAAATGAAACTTTAAGCGTTTGTTTTCCTGTTGTAACTGTGTGTGTATACATAGATGTTAATATACGATTGCTTCATTTGCTTCAAATTTCTGTGACTGTTAAGGAGGTGTTCGGATTCTTAATTATTACATATATGCTTTACATGTAAGTGCACCGAGAACAATGCAGAGAGCAACTCCTGACAGAAACAGGGACCACTGTGAGGTGTCGGCCTCATGTACACCAAACTGTAACATGGACACTGTTGCAAGGCACTTTTTCAGCAGAAAGGAAACTGGAGACAGAGGTATGTGCGTTGACACATTCTCTGCATAAACTGTGACCCACAGTAGTCCTTGCACAGAGGTGGACATACATAATGCAAAGATAGTGTTTCTTTCTGGAACTGCAGACCAAATCAGATGCTTACGCCTCAGGAACTCTTTAAAGATTTACTTGAGTTGGAAAAGTAAGGTGAGACCACATTACTTGCAATTCCATCAAAGCCGTATGCAACCAGGGCTTCCTGACCCAACTCTTTGTGCTTCCCAGGATGGGCTAAGCCCTCTTCCACTTCAAAGAACACCCCATTTCAGACGCTACTTTCGTAGCATCTGCCCTCGGTCACACCACTACCAGGTCAGGTCATGGAGGAAAGGGCTTGCTACCCTATCAACTCTGCACCTGGAATAGTAGCTTAAAGGGTATCACAACCTGGTCCATTCTAATCCACACAGACCACCCCAGGTTACAGAGCCCTGATGTGTGGTGCAGTTTACACATGTCCACACAATGATAAATGTATATTCCTGCTATAGCAGAGATCCCTGTTCTCCCACTCGGGGATCCCAACTCTCTCACCATCTCTGCAGCTCTCTCAGCTGACTGCATTTGGTGTATGAGTTGGCAACAGCAACAGTTCTTCACTGCAAAGGTGTGAGACCGCTATTCGTCAGCAGGGGAGCACTAAGCCAAACCAGCTTCGTCTTGAGTCTGTGCTACCTGACAGTTCCATGAAGGGGGATTTTTGTCAGTCAGCTATGTCAGTATATTCCCTCCCTGGAAAGGGGGGGAGGGCAGGGAAGGCAACTTCTGCAGCAAAATGCCTGGACAGCAGCAAGAGCAGCCATTCATTAATCTTTATATGCCTGGTCCCACTAAACACTAGGTGTAAATGGCTGTAATCCTTAAATTGCTTCATATTCTCATTATGACCTGCAACTGCAGCACTGAACCCATCTTAATTGTATTCCCTTTACACCAGACTTGAAGAAGAAATAGCTTGGGGTACCCAGCAGAAACATTGTTTGTGACAACAAGAAGAAAAACGCTCTATTTTTATCTCTTCCTGAGCACAAACTCCATTCAAGCATACACACAGCTGCTCAGTGGCTGGAACTTCTGCAGTGGCTTAGAGACTGGAGGAAGTTCAGTCAAAGCACATATACTGTGTACCAAGGAGAAAAGACAGCAAAAGGATGCTTTAAAATGCTGTGCTTGATCTGGTTCAGCCTACTCACTGCAGAGGAAAACATGTCTGAGTTTCAGTCAGAATCGTGCACATATTTACTGCAACTAGCACTAATATTTAATAACTCTTCCTGTAAACCCAGTATAATCATGCCTGCAGATTGTCAACAAGCAGCTATTGACAATTTTTGCATCAGGAATTATCCTGTTGGCATCTCCAGCGAAACAGCTCAGTGAGCAGGCAACCAGATTTGTATCTCTGCAGATGAGCTATTCTGCCAGTCACTCAGAGCTGATGTGTCAGTCTTCAGGAAGGGACACTACCTGGAGAGGACAAATATTTAGTCTCAAACAGCAAATACTGACCCTAGGAGCGGTATAGCCTTGCCTGAGAGAAACAAGGAGCAGAACTGAATTATGATGGCTTTACTCTTTTTATGCAGGGCCTGGAATTCTTCCTTTGCACATAAATATTTTTAGGGATAGAGACACAACTTAAAAACCCAAGGTGAGAGGGTAAACCAACAATATTGCTAACAAATCAACTGTTTATAAATACTGAAAATAATCAGTTAATTGCTCATCTCTGCTCTCTTCAGGACCTCAGTCATTCACTAAAGAATAGCAAATCCAGGCTCTGGGGAGACCTTATTGTAGCCTTCCAGTATCTGAAAAGCTGGGGAGGGACTTTTTTCAAGGACTTGTAGTGATAAGACATGGGGTAATGGCTTCAAACTGAAAGATTCAGATTAGAAGTTAGGAAGAAGTCCTTCACTAGGAGGGTGGTGAGACACTGGCCCAGGTTGCCCAGGGAAGCTGTGGATGTTCCATCACTGGAGGTGTTCAAGACCAGGTTGAATGGGGCTTTGAGCAGCCTGGTCTAGTGGGAGTTGTCCGTGCCCATGGCAATGGGGTTGGAACTTTACGGGGTAGATAATCTTTAGGTCCCTCCTGACTCAAAGCATCTTGTGATTCTATGAAATGGTGCCAGGTGGGATAATTTTCGCCCCACTGAAGAAGCTGAGATAAACTCATTGATTCAAGGCCACTATAGGACCTAAAGTCACTTGTTTGGATGACAACTATGTCTGCAACTACACCTAAACTCACAGAGCTTTCTTAAGGCAAACCCCACTATTTCCTCCCTCTATAAATAACCTAAGAACCATTCCACACACCTTCCCACTCCTGTCTGCAGCTTTGATTTAGTGCTTGTCTTCAGAAGCCAAAGTGAGTCACCCGCTTCCTACCTCCTAATCCTCAACTGTCACAAGCCTCTCTGCAAACTTTCTGCAGCTCCTCCAGGTAATTCTGCTTTGGGCTCAGTACAAAAGCTGCATTAAGAAAAAAAAAAAAAAAAAAGCTGAGCAGGTGGCACCGCCGTAGTCTAACACACACAGAGAACAGAATCGAGCTTGTTCTCTTGTGGATGTTGTATTTTAATCACAATTAAACAATGCAAAAGCATAAAATGCAGCCTGAATTTTCACAGGTAGCATTTTCTAGCCACATGGGATTTTTGTGTCTCTAGTCTTTGCAAAGGGGGATCACGTCATGCCCACTCATTCTGCCAATTCTCAGAGTATTTGTCAGTTTACTTAAGTATCAGTAGTTTTGTGATTTTGTGAGAATTTCAGGTTTCATGGGGGTGGAGGGGTGAATGCTACTTCTGGCTGCTAACGCACGAGAAAGCAAATGAAAGGAACTAATTTTTTGGGGTTTCTTCAGTTGGTTTGTTCTTTTTTTTAAATTTTTTTTTTTTAAAACAATCTCTTTTTGAGTCTTCAGTTTTGAGTGTTCAGCACAGGACTGACCCAATGAAATTTCATGGTCTGTTTATTCATCCTATTCTCTACAGCATCATGCATTTAATAACAGGTCTCTCCCTTACCCAGGCATCTGCCATAAACTGAACACACCATGCACGTGCTCCTGCTGCAGAGAAAGCAGGAGCCATCATGAACTGAATTCCAGTCAATGAAGAGCTCGTGTCTGAGAATCACAGACCTGAGTAATCAATAATCATGGTCTGCAAGACAGAAAAATATCTTCTGATGGCTTCCTTCAAAGCTGTGCACTGGTTTGGGGGTTATTTTTCAGCATTCTAGTATGATGCTACTTCCCTACAGGCTGCATAGACCAATGCTGCTATCCTGCATAATTGTATCTGGCACTTGACCTGAATACGTTTCTCCCAATTAGACAGCGACATTCTCATCTGGAAACTTTTTTTGTACATTCAAACTGTTTTCTCAGCATACAGGTATACAGGAATTAGACTGAAAAAACAGCGGAATGTTTGCCAAGATGTATTGTCTGTACTTCAAAAAAGTTTAGTGATTAGTATGGTTTGGAAGCTTTCACCTCCAGATTCCAGAACCTGCTGCAACCCACACCCCCCAGCCTATGTGTTATGAAGTGCTGGATCTCTGTCAAGTGATGGGAGAGACAAACCTCCACACCACAAATAACAATTACATCTTTTGCCCTAACTGCCAACCTCCACAAAGAAATAAAAGAATGATTAACACATAAATAAGAAACAGCCAGTTGTTGCTAGTCTTGATTCTTCCAGGTCAACCATGAAACATAAGCAGGTCCACAAAGGAGGTAGAAATTTCTACCTCTCCTCCGCAGTAAACAGGAGATCTCACTGTCAGGTGCAACAATTTGCCCCTTTTCACAAATACTAAAACTATCTCGATAACAAAATGCTCCACATAACCTCAATCCAAGTTATATATTTTCATATTTACCATCAGAATTGCACAATCTCAGACCGTATGTTCTATTTGAAAAAAAAAAAGCTGCATAAGTTGCCTCTTTTCAGAGTGAATAAAGGCCATTCAAAACATGTACAATTCTCTCATGTTTCCTCAGTGCCCCTGTGAAGGTAGAAGGACTTGTACACAGCCTAGAAGGCCCAAAATTCCATATCTGGCAGAGCAGAAAGCAAGCTCTGCTCTACAGAAATACCTGTTCACCAGTTTCAAGATTAAGACTCTCAGCAGCTGATGTGCCTTTAATTATTAAACCAACATATGAAGTGAGCAGTTGTGCATCCAAAAGTCAGGACCAAGGACATCTGAAAATTCAATTCAGCAGCAGCACTATGTCAAGCATTGGCTTGACTAGCATGCCAAAACCTTTGTGGAAAATGGTATTTATGTTCACAAAAATTATTACTATGGACTTAATACAGCTCCACTTTTTACCAGTAATTATTCCGAAGTGTAAAATGACTTTTTCTCTTATTTTGTGCATGCTGCAAAATGGCTGCTAGACTTTTTGAATGCCCAGCACTATATCATCTCAGAATTTAATAATATCAAATCTATAATCCCTATAGCTTTAGGAAAAGATGGAGTGGGAGGAGGAAGAGGAAAGAAAAAAAGAAACATAGCTCTGATGATGTAGAAAAACTGAACAAGTTCTATTTTTAAAAAAATCATATGATCTTTGATTGACTACTGAGCTCTGTACATTGGACTGGTAATAATTAGCTTTCAAGTAATTTCTCAAGTATAATGTTCTGCAGAGCAAAAAGGAAAGGTTATGGCTATGAAGCCAAAACAGCAAAGCAATTATTTCATTACTGTTTTCTATAATTCCCAGCTTGTACCTCAAAAGTAGATGTACAACCAGCCAAATGTGTTCTTGTCCACTTTTGCGAGCATCCATCAGCATATTACCCAAAACCCAGGCAGCAGTATTGAAGGCTGTTAAAATGTTTGAAAAAATAGTTTGGCTTTCCAGGCACTGTGTATCATTACAGGAGGACATCAACTAGATTGGGCACTCTACATTCCATAAGTGAGCGAAAAATAAAATTTAAAAAGATACAGGTAATTAGGAGTCTCCTATTAGGAATCCCCTTGTCATAACCTCATCATTTTAGTTCAACAGGAGCAGGTACAGGTAAGAAGATGACTGGTCAGCCCATGTAAGGAGAGGACAGCCACTTGAGTAGTACAGAGCCTCACTTTCCATAGAAGTTGTGGGTTAAACATGCATGTAAGGTTTTCACTGATTCCCTGTCCTTGGAAAGGAATCCCCAAGGTCAACAAGGCAACTATGGCTTGGGGAGGACAAGCACCACAAGCTGTGGTTCAAAGAGAAGAAAATATCAATACCATATTTTCTGCTCTCCACTCAGATCTTCTGTCCCCTCTTACAAGTAAATGGTAAGGCGGCTAAAAGCAACAGCTCAGTGCATGAAAATAATGCTGACCACCTAAAAGTGAGGTACAAGTGCATGAAAATAGCACTGTCACTTCAACAGGATGGAATAAACAGAGAGAAAACTAGAGCAAGGGATTATACATATGTGGGCCACAGAAAAAAAATTATGGCCCTGTAGATGGAGAATTCCCCAGAAGTGAAGGATCAGTACACAAGGATCTCCTCTATTCTGAGAACTGATCAGAAAACCTGGAGCTAAAAGGGTTAATAGCATAGGAAGGAGAATGGATATAGGCAGAACTCTAAAAAATGGGGTTTTTTTACTCTTTCAGACTAATGTCTTGTCATATTATTTCAAGTCAACAATCTGAAGGGCTTCCTGGATACTGACAAGAAAGTACAGAGTTTGGAAAGGCAGCTGGTGACAGTATGAACTGCTTGCTCCCTTCCTGTCCTTTAGTCTGGGTTTGTCCATTCAGGCTTTCAGACTCCTGTGGACTACTGAAGTTTTCAGATATTAGCATTATTCCATCTAGGATTTCTTCTGCCACCTTCATCTTCATCTTGTCTGCCTGGCCAAAAGTTCTCCTGTCTTGGGGCAGATTTTGTCTCACTTAGATAACACTGTAAAGCTGAGTCTGCAATGCAAGGGGAGATAGTTGGCTGCATCCTTCCCACACTCATTTCTAGGTTATGATTTGAGGATTTTTTTCTCCAGGTTTTCTTTCTTTTCCACTGAAATGGTAATTCAGTGCCATTTCACTAAATGGGTGCTATTCAGATGTCTTGGAGTTCCTTTATTGTTTGCATATATCAAAACTAAAAAATTTTCAAGCTCTCATACCCTTAAGTATTTACTCCGAGAAGTGCCTACCAAAGGCTGAGACAAAGGCAGTCAGCTAGTTTGATGAGTCCTCTCTTTCTGTCAGAACACAGTCACAATCACATCACAATCAGGACTGCCTTAGGCAGATCAGTTTGTCCTCAGATGGTGAAAAGAGAAGATATTTTCTTCAATGGGAGCCGATTCTCATTTTACCTAGAAGATTTTCAATAATTATTTGGATGTGGATCTGCTTTTCTCATTTTACTAGATGTAAACCTCTATTCTACACAGATTCCTTTCTACAATGGCATGACTACATCTGTTGGCCACCTGCACTTCGGTAGTTTCCTGAACTTCACAGTGGATTCTGTTTTGACTTCAGCTTGCTCTTAGAAACATATCCTTAGAGGGCATGGGAAGGGCAGAAAGAACCCATTAACCCATGGAGAGTTCCCCCTTCTCTCTTGTGAATATGTTCTCACAACACGGCAGGCATGTGCAAGGCTTACTCTGCCTGCTATGGTGAATTCCAAGCAATACTGTCTCAGGATCAGTGGGTTTCTTCTCAGCAGCCTGCAATTGCCCACCAGGCATTAAAGAGTTCTGTTGCTCCAACACAAGCATTTGGTCACGTTCTCCAATCTAATATTGCTGCTTATCAGTATCGCTGATTATATTGCAGCTGGCAGCACAATCCATCTCAAGTGGAATTGGTCATTGATCAGATAGACTCACTGCACATTCAGACTCACAGCTGAATGCCTGGCAGCTCTTTCTGACTAGCAGATCTACTGAGAATGTCTGGTCTGCAAAAATCATACCATAGGTCTCATAAATGTCTTGGGTTGGAAGGGACCTTGAAGATCATCTAGTTCCAACCCCCCTGCCATGGGCGGGGAAACCTCCCACTAGACAGGTTACTCAAAGCCCCATCCAGCCTGGTCTTGAACACCTCCAGCAATGGAGCATCCACAAGCTCCCTGGGCAACCTGAACCAGTGGCTCACCACCCTCCTAGTGAAGAACTTCTTCCTGATTTCTAATCTAAACCTATCCTCTTCCAGTTTAAAGCCATCACCCCCCATCCCTTGAAAAAAGTCCCTCCACAGCTTTCTTATGGGACCCCTTCAAATACTGGAAGGCTGCAATGAGATCTCAAAAATATGTTCATTTTTGCTGCTGGCAGTGCTGCCACTGATGCTAATGAGGAACGGCTTGGGGTGTGGTTGCTCCAGCTCAGCACCGCCAGCAGAAGCCATGGTGGGGCTGCTCATTTGCATTGTTAGTTCACACCTCACCAGGTGGATTTTTGTACCTAATTTTTCTTTGGCTGGATGGCTACAGTATTCAGACTTAGAGTAAACCTGTTTCCACACAGGGTGTCACTGCTTGTCTTTCCCAGCACAGGGCAAAGGTTCTAGTCTTAACTAAGAACACAGAATTCTTGGCTCTGTGTATTTTATTTAGCCTCTGTCTACAACAATGTCAGCACTACCAGTAATCATGATAAGCTAGTCAAATAATAGTGAAAAAGAAACTTGATGAATATAATTCAGCTGGTCTGTTTTAGCCACCTGCTCCACAAAGTGACAAACTCAATGTAATATGTCACTTCCCTCCACCAGAATTTTCTTGAGCTCACAAGTTTGTGTGACCAACTGGGATGTTACCATTTGCACAACAGGTGAGCAAAGTTAAACCAAAAACCCACCCTCTGTTGTTTTCCTGATTCTTAGTTTCTTACATGTTGACCTGGGACACCACACCTGTCTTGTGTTCATAGCAGTCAAATGTTGATCTTAAAGACCTGAGCATTTCTCTAATACTTTATCTGGGGTTTTTCTTCTGATTTTTTTTTTTTGGTCCCCCAAACCAGAAAATCCCTACACCCAAGGCTCTGCATAAGCAAACCAGGGAGCACAAACAGGAGAAATGCTCACTATTTTTGCAAGTTCACTGCACTAGGTATCCTAATCGTAGTCTAAGTCTTAGCTATGTATGCTAAGCATAGTCTAAGTTGTTGATAGAACATAGCTATAAGCCCATCTATATCTCATCTCTCATTTCAGAATTCAGTGTTTCCAGTGCTAGAGGTCTATGTTCTTCATGAAGGTGTCTATTCAACATTCTGTGTCATAAATACACTTGAAAAATAACATACTTCATAATAATTAATTCTGTCAGGAGATTACTATGCTTCTCAAACCCCCTATCAAATGCTTCATTATTCATGGACATAGTATCTTTCATTGTTTGTATTCCTCTTACTCAGATAATGACAGTCCTTACCTTCCTTTTCTATTCACTATCTGTTATGATCAACTCTACAACAAGAACAGTCCTTGTTTCCACTTTCTGCCACCATGTTTTCACAAGGCTGGTTCTCTACAAGCACAACAGACCTTTGTTCTGAAGATGCAGTTCCAGACATTTTGTTGCTGGTATCCCTACCCCTTTTTGTGCCAGGATTAGTTCTCAGCAGCATCTAATTGAGCTGAAAATCAGTCTACACAAGCCTTTTCAAGCAGATAAGCCCCAAGAACCAGCTAACTCTGTAGTCAGAGGAGAAACAATGCTAATTTGAGAGAAGACTGGAAAGTATGGGAAGAACTAAAAGAAAAAAAGCAAAAATCCCAGATTCAGGCTGGTATAAGCTGCTATGGAACTACACCAAGCCCATCCATTTAGTCCACAGAGCCTCCCTGAAATACAGGCAAGCTCTGCTACAAGCTTCAATCTTTTCCCTGTCAGTTGCCTCCACGTTTCTTGGAATACCAGCTGGGTAAGACCAGGGGAAGGATCCCGTTGTCCTGAAGTTGAAAGTACAACTCTTTTTAAAGTTGAAAGTTTAAACTCTTTTTAAATTAAAATTACTTACAGTAAGCCTGCCACACAGGTAAGACTACAGACATCAAGACAGAGATCAGCTTCTTGTGCTTCCTTCAAACTCTGATTTGGGCAGCCTCTCTCCTTCTTCCAGCCTCCACACTCTCCTTAACTATAACCAAAAAAAAGGGGAAAAAAAACCCTAGAGGAATAGCAGCAAAAATCTGTCACACTCGTATCGCTGTGCTTTACAAAGCAGGGATTTTTATTTTGGTTTCCTAGCAACTCTGCAGACCAGCTTGGCAATGGTTTTTACTGAGCATGAGTTAACATAGGGTTGCTACAGCTCCTCTCAAAGAGATACTTTAGACTCTTATAACTGCCTCTTTCTTTCCTTTACTGCACAACTGGAGTGCTCTCTAAGGCTGCCTGGAAGATTAGTATTAAGCAGGAAGAAACACCTACATCCCATCCATTTGATGACATTTTACTCCACATGAAGGAACTGTGAAGAGCTCTTAAACTAGTATTTAATTCAAATTAATCACAGGAAATTAACAAATGGAAAGGAGAATCTGCAGGTTAGTGTGAAGTTATCGTCAAAGATCTCCAGCCAGGGCTGACCTCACATCATAGCTATGAAGGACGCAGATGCATTTTCTACAATGTCTGCTACAAACACTTGCCTTCTGGGAAAGGTAAAAAAGAGAAAATACCAGGCAAGGTATTAACCGAGGAGGGTTAACTCAAAACCTTGATGAGGATTAAGCTTTTAAAGTTATATTTCACCATGATTTGAAGATTCGTAAAAGCACATCAAGAAATAAACAATCATAGCATCAGTATTCATGTCTGGGAATATATTTTCCAATGAGAACAGCTACAAAGCCAGCAGAAATGCCCTGAGCTTCCCAATGTGCTGTCTAGCCAACATGACTCAGAAAAGATCAGAAGTTGACCTTCATGGACTTAGTCTGTGTGACCCACTGGCCTCCCTGCTAGGGCTGCCAATTAGTTTCTGTTGTGACAGTGTTTTCTTCAGTGTGGCAAACTGCCAGCAGGGAACTGGGTTAGGATCACCAAATCATTTTGCCTGTCAGCCTGTAAGTAAGTAGTTCTCCTTCCAACTCTAGCAGGTCTACTAGAGAGGTTTAGCTGCAGTGTGGAAGTCTGCACACTAAGATGGATACACTGATTTCCACTGTGGGACAGCAGAGATGTGCTTTGTTCTGTCTCCAGACTTCACTGCTGAAAATAGTTTTACTATGTAACTGCAACTGCACTCTTCAGAGGGGTAAAAATAGGGATCCAGAGTGGACCACAGCATGCTTGGTCCATCGTAGTGCTTTATTGCTCCCAACTGGAGTGAAGTCTGAGACCGAGGCAGATAATCTGCCACTAATGGTGTGCATTTACTTTAATTCTTCTGTTTCAAGCAGTACATGTGGGACACTGCTACCTACTTAGCATAAATTTGTGGCCAGATAATAATCTACCAACAGGTAATTTTTGCCAGGAAGAGATGACATTATACACAGTAACTAGAGGGAACAAATCCCTCGGAAGGCTAACGAGCAGTGTGGTGCCAGCACATTCCTCACGCTGACAGCCTCTGCATGCCGCAGGTGTAGGTCAGTTCTTTGGGCCACCTTATCCTCTATATGTCCCTGAATACATTTGGCTCCAGGCATTTAGAAAGAATACTGCTTACCATTACAGTCTGTCTGCTTATACTGCCTGAGATGGCAACAGGAGCAGCTCAAAACAATATGGTGAACTCTGAAGCTAAAGTATTCAGCTACCGTAGTCATTACTTATGACCACTTAAACACCACTACAGGTATGTAAGTAGATTTACCACTAAAATGACAGCCTTATGCTCCTGGGGGCATATAGGATCATGGAAAATTAATACAGAATGAGACAGACAAAAACTGAGAGTAGGAGGGAGGAGAATGTAATTTGCAACTGCAGACCCTGACATGTGTTTTACGTGTAGTATTTCTGGGTAATAAAAGCCTCCAGTTAAGAGTTTGTGTCTTAAAAGCAATGTGGTGAGGTCTGCAGGCAGCGTTTGAAGGAAACTTGGGGAAGGAATTGTTAATTCTGCATTTTTCAGTATTATGATAAAATTTGTAATAGAGGTTTTGCCATTTTTTGCCCACTGCCTTTGTTTAAAACCCTTCTGATTTTATTCTGAGTCATACAATATTCTGTTATTCCTTTAAGCTTTGTTATCATATTCAAGTAATTATGTGCAACAAAAATATCAGAAAATTAAATCAAGAAGACTAAAGAATTTTCAGGACATTCTTGGTTGTTTTTGAGCTCAGTCTTTGGTTTCTTGATTTCCAAGTGCCTCCCAATGTATTAAAAATCTGAATGTGAAAATTCTACTTGAAGACCAGAGCTTGCCTCTTGGAAATAACTAGGTATTTCTTTTTCAAGGTTTGAATAACCTAGCTAGAATGAGCAATCCATAGGACCAGGCACTAGGCCAAGAAGGCATGATTACACGATAAGAAGGTATAACTTAAGGCAAAATCCCTCAGCCAGCTCTAGTAACCGCAGGGACAAATGCAGAGAGAGAAGGGCAGATGACCTCTCTTGCCATTAATTGTCTAAGTGAGCCTAAGGAGATTAGCTGCACAATTAGATATCTAATCAGTGCCAGTCCCAGCCTGGGCAGCTGCCTGTCTTGTGCATGCTTCAGTATTGTGCTGGAGACCTGACCTTTACACAGAGATTGAATTCCCACTGCAGCTCTTCAAATCCCACCCCACTCTATGCAACAGGATAGCACATACCCCCCAAGAGACCCTATGAATCCATCAACACACGATTTGCCTGCCAGTCAACAAATCTTACCTGCTTTTTCAACCACTCCTTTTCTTGAGATTCAAAAAAAAGTCATGGGAAGCAGGCACAAGATAGAACCAGGACACTAACAACAGAAAATTAAGCACTTGCTCTGTTCCTAGGAACAAACTCAATCAGATGATAAAAATAGTCAATTAAAAATGAAATTTAATTTCATTATGTTCAAACCACTACCAGTGAGTTCTATTCTAGCTCCAGCCTCCTTGATAGCGTTTGTTGTGGGGGGAACTGCTGCTGTTAACCATTTTGCTTTGGTTGCCTCTTGGTATCTGACCCTGGCACAAGGTCCACCAAGCCTCCCCTGCCCTCTCTGAACCTGGCCCATCTACCTGTGCAGGTACAAACAGCAGACTTTTTCTCAGCACGAACACATAGAAACAATTTCCATGAGACCACAAAGGGTTTGTGTGGTGGGTTTTTTCTTCCTAATCAACCCATTTATTTTGCTAGCTCTGTGTGCATGCTAAGAGGGGATGCTATAGGGATGGGTGACTGTAATTATACAAGACAGGAGCAGAGAAGCTGCACTCAGTTTCATTCCCTCCACAGCCAGAGCCTTGATTTTTTCTGAGAATTAAACCTCCATAATGAAGGGGGTGCCTTTGCATGCTGCTGTTACTGTTTTACATCTCTCATTACACTCTCTGAGCGCACACAAGTAATGACCGAAAGAGTTCAGAGTTTAGCTCTCAAAGTAAATTCAGCATCTCTAGGTCAATCTTACATAAATAGTCAGAATGTGTGCTGGAAAAAAAACCATGCACAGTATTGCAGCATTGCTTTCTCTAGCCCAGTTGTGTTCTGGCAGTCCCAGCAAAGCAAGGATATGGCAAAGAGATTTGGGGGGGGTGTGCAAAATTGAAATGTAATGGCCAAGAGGAATAGGAAGCAGAGCAGCGCTTGTGAGCTTCTCGAGGTGTGACATCGCTGGCAAAGGGCCTGGAAGCACTGCAGTGAAACACGAAGGCTGAAGCAATAATCCCATAGCGTTCAGGAAGCTCTGACCTAATGGGCTCTCTCTGGCTTAGCAGCCCGGAGAGGAGCAGGGAAGGATGCACCAAAACAGGCTTGCAGATCCGTTATTCTTTGCTCAGCCCTGCTGCATTTTTGGGCCAGGTGGATGCTGACCCAGTCCCCAGCATCGCCAGAGAGTGCTCTGTAACAAGAATAATTTTCATTTTTCTGCACTGTATTTTTCTTTTATCCTTTTAAACAGAGGATATTGATCATGTCCTTTCCCTTGTGTTCCCAGACTTCATCTGCCCTGATTATGGAAGTGGTGAGTTCCTTCAGGCAAGGCTTGCCTTTTGCTATTTGGACGGGCTTTGTGTAGGGCCATCTGACCTGAGAGACACTGCCACACTGCAACATTAATAACAGACACACGAAGCGATGCCTGGCTACAAAAATAAACACATGAAAAATACATTCATGACCCTTGTGTACAGCAAAGTGCTGCACACAGGCAGACATCCATTAGGGGAAGATGCAATATCACAGGTCTGTGTTTTATACTCTCTCAACCTCTTTTCTCCTTCCATCACTTGTAATAAGTACGTCCCAGATTAAAATTCCTTAGAACCTTCCTTATTTTATCCACTTATCTATTAGATAGCAAATGGTGTATTGCAAGAGATAACAGGGTTGAAGTTCCTCTGGAATCATGAATATAGTAGGTTGTTTATACATTTACTTTAGTATATTTTCTTTTTTTAAAAAAAACTAAAAAGAATAAAATGAAGACCACAATAGCAAAGGGGAAAAAAAAAAAAAACAACAACCCACAAACAAACAAAACCAACAACAACAACAAAAAAACCCATATATGACAAAAAACACCAAACACCAAACCAAATCCAAAAATAACACACCACACCCCAACCTGCACACACAAAAAGGGAGACAAAACAACAAAACAGGGAGGAAATAAAGCAGCTGTAACCTCATGAGGAAACAATTTTATTACCATCAATTCCCTGAAGAACTGACTAGATAAACACTTGTTCAGCTTATAAGTTCTGACAAGATCACAACCCAAGGTAGTACAGCTGCAACTGGGTGATTTTTCTATTTATTTATTAATGGAAACTCTGAGAAAATAATAGAGGTGGGAATCAAAATCCATGTCTTCTGTGTAGCTACAGAATATTATCAGCAGGCATGCAAGAGAAACTCACTGGTATTCTTACTAAGATCACAAAGAAGCACACAGCTAAAACAACAGACAAGTGAAAAAGCTGCTTAGCTTTGAAAACTGGACTTTATTTTATTTACAAAATAATTTCCTACTGGATGTCTAGGAAACAATCACATCACTTGGAAAATCTATTTTTTTTTTGTAGGAAGTATTGTGTCCCCCCACCCCTTTTTTCTCAGTTACAGCATCATTTGGGACATGTCTAACTTCTAGATGGTAGATTAATGAGGATGGAAAACCTGATAAACTAGTGGCAGTTTTTGGTGTTTGATTTAAAAGAGTTGACTAACTATAGTCCAAAAAAATTAACCATAATCAAAATCAGGTACTTTCAAGAGATGTTACTTTGTTCTTTAAAAAAGAAGAGTTAGTAACAGTTGTCAAATAAGAAACATTTTTTTAGGTGAAACTGTAACTTCCATTTTGAGGAAGCAAAGAGATTATTATAGGAAAGGATGAATTAAGTACATAAGGAGTGACTGTTATTAAACTGTCCCCTAGCACCTAAATGTAGACATTATTGCCAACTAAACTGCTTGTATAAAATCTCTTACTTTATCACTCCCTAAAACGATAAAGTTTGAGAATACCTGCTTCATATTATTCAGTCAGAGAAATCACTCAACTTTTGCCCTCATTACTCTTATTTTATTCCTAGTTTTAGAAATTTTGTGGGTATCCTGTGTTATTAGTTTCTCAGCTGGAGCTATCAGTCTTACATGAACCTTCAAGACATCTCCAATGAAACAATCACCCCATGTGGAGATCAGAAGCTGGATGTGGTCATCTCTGCTTTGGTAAATACCAACAATTGGCTCTAGCCAGGGACAAATGTGGCTCTAACCTAAGCAGAAGGGCTGCACATGCACAAGGACCTGACTAAATGACAAGGGGCACAAATGAAGGCTGCATTGCCTTGGGCTAAAGAAAAAGGTTAATTCCTCTCATAAATCTTTGCAGCATGTGGAATCAAGAATTCTTCACTGTTACAAAGACAAACTCTTCCAAGACCATTCTCTTTCACAGTCAAAATGAAAACAAACTCAAATACATCAAGACAAACAGTGCACACAACTCTGCAAGCATTAGCCTTTTTCAGATTCTGATGAGTCCTTTTCTTTCTCCTTACACTGTCTTCAAGGACTAAGGTATCACAGGCTATTAAACCTCTCATCCATATCATCTAATTTACTTGGTACACTCCACTGAAAAATAATGGACCCCATGAAAAAGATCGCAAATGCTGTTTCAGGTCAAATCATGGGGGGTTTTTTTCCAGCTAAGAGAGAAATAATAAAATAGCAGAAAATAAATTTAACATTAGCTAAGTCATGACTACAGTTTCTGTATAATTTATTTACCCCTCCTTTCTTTGCCCACTCAGCTAAACAAAAATCTAAACTAACCTATTCATTTAGCTAGTCCTGATTGCAAATACAGAAAGCCCAAACTGCTGGTTCAACTATAGTTCACATGTGGTGAAGCAGACAAGTTTCTGGTCAGAACAATCAGCTTCTAAAAAATAACGGTCCGTATGTCAAGCTACATCTGCCATAAAAAAAATTTTTGACAAATTCTTTGAAAATTCTTTCTGATTTCAAAATGCTTTTCTTCAGCCCAAGCAGCATCTTAAAAGTCTCAGACTTCTCCAGCTTCCATCAGGCTGTGAGAAATGAGAGGCATTTATCAGAGAAAATTCTTAGTTCAGTATGACATATTGAAAAGGCAACGTATGGCCCATCCAGTGAGCCACATTTCAGCATTCCTGGAATAACAACACAGAGCGGAGACATCATGGCCAAGTGAGCAGGAAGACACTGGAGTCATTAGATGAAAGGTATAAAGAAGTTTTGAGGATAAATAGGGAGCAGAGAGGTGCATACTTCAGATATCAGATATACTTCACCCAGACAGGTAACAGGAAAGATGTGAAAACAGAGGAAACAGAAGTGGAAAGCAGGAGTAATACAGGGAGTATTCTGGGAATAAAGTGTACTGGAGTAGAGGCAAAACTAAGGACCATGCATCATGCTGAAGGCCTCAGGAACTAGGTGGAATTAATTTGAGAATTCAATGACAAAGGTCAAAATGGGAGATAAAAGAAGAGGATTTAGCCTTATATGGTCCTTGCAGATTATTTCTATTTCAGTGTAGCACCATTGCTCTGTGTCTACGTGAGTGAGCTGGCACGATTTCCTTCTCCTGACTCCACTGAGCTGGTAGAGATACTACAGCTTTAAATAATACTAGTGTGCTTTATGGGGATGATTTTCTTCCATGATTACAAGAGGCTGTGGAACAAATTCATATCATGCTTTACTATGTAGGCTTAGAAATCAAAACTGCTTATGACCTTCATTTCTGGGATTAATTACATCATTGTTTGAAAGACTAATTTTCACGAGAAACATGACTAACTTGGCTATTCTGCATTTTCCCTATTTTCTCCTTTTAAAATATTACACATACTATCACAGTGTATCTTAGACCACTTAGGGTATGGTTCTTTTGGACTGGTATTTTGTTACATAGGTGTTTTTTGCTTTTGAAATTTGAAGTTATGAAATTCCATAGAAAATTAGTTATTAATTAAAATAGAAGGTATAGATGTGCATTTTCTAGCTCCTTCCATTTTAAACAGCTGCAGCATTCTTAAAAAACAAAACAAAACAACAACAACAATAAAAAAAAACCAAGACCCCAGTTTTGCATTCTGGGTTGCTAATTAGTTATTATCTTTTATAGCTTTAGTCAATAAACTGTTAAAGCTAAGCCAGACCAGTGTTCTCTGCCGTTATTTGTAAATTAACCTTTAACAGTCTCAAGGAAGCAGCACTTTGAGTTCTGGTACATTCTTTCAAGGACTGCTTGACCACCCCTATTTAGACTCTTTTTCTGCACATAAGGAAGATCATATGAAGAAGGTGAATAGAAGCTCACTGACATTTAGGAGAAATTGTTCTCAATTTTCAAACCACAGTGTAAAGCTATATTATAAGAAATATGTTATATCTTAAGTCTCATAACTGTCAGAGCTATTTTTTTAGGTTCTTTCTTTTTAAACTGAATTTTTAGAAAAATACTTCAGAGGCCAAAAGCCTCATGACAGCTTTTACTGGAGTGTTATACCTGCTGAATTTCAAGAACAGTGTCTGTTGCAACAGGAAAGAGTCAATATGTAAAAAAAAAAACAAACCACATTCATTCCTTCTGTGCTGATGGAGTTAAGTGGAGTCAAAGATGCAGACAGATCAAATCACTATTCCAAGAAAAGAACAACTAACTGCAGTGTGGCTTTCTGTCCCCCTCATCACACTCTATTACCCAGTCTCATTGTACCAATCTTCTTTCCAGTGACCTATGTGCAGTGGTCACCTAGGACTCTACACTGTGCCATTCCCAATGCTATCTGCCTCTAGCATCCTTTTGCAGTTGTTTTCCTCTACCAGATCCTCTGTCCTCACCTTTCTGTTACAAGATTTTTACCAATGTCCTCTCCCATGTCCTTAGATTTCTCTGCTCAGATCTCTTCTGCTTTACACTAATGCCTCATTTCTCACCTGGGCCCTTCTCTACACTGTTCTGCTGGAAGGAAGTGTCTCTTTTGGACAGAATGTTCTTGTTCAAGCAGGATTTACTTACTTGACATACAGTTTGTGAAACAGAACTGTGTATGCCACAACTTATACTAGAGAGTTATAATAATTTCTTCTCCTATCAAGGCATTCTTCAGCATTCTTATTATAGTCTGCCCAAGTCCATCCCCTTTCCTTTTTTCAGCTTTTCCACAGCCATTCCATTCACAACACTCCACCCCAAACCAGCAGTACAAAGCATACTAGGAAGACTGACTTGACCTTTCAGATAAGTTTGCTTATTTATCATATTTCTAGTTGCTTCTCATTCAACTTTCAGTATTCATCACTTATTCTACAGTCCATACCCCATCAGTGGATGTGGTCTGCATTTCAGCTGACAGCAGCAGGAGCCATCTCCCAAGAGCAACATCAATCTGTTCCAGAGCAACTGTAGTTCCCAGCATAGAACCAAGACAGTCTGAGAGTGTAAAATATGGAATATCTCTAGCTAGGCTGGCACGTGTAAAAAGGTCACACTTTAGGCAGCAGTTAAGGAACAGCAGGAAAAAAAAAAAAAAAGAAAAACAAAAGGCAAGCTGTGATAGATGCAAACTTCAGAGGAGAAATGTTGAAAGAGTCTAGTTTGGGGTGAGGAACACAAGCAGCTATACATCTTTGTGTAAATATTTATATCACAGAATGTTGGTGGTTGGAAGGCACCTCTGGAGATCATTGAGTCCAACCCCCCTGGCAGAGCAGGACCATCTAGCCTAGGGAAGGTCACACAGGAATGCATCCAAATGGGTCTTAAAAGTCTCCGAGGTAGGAGACTCCACAGCCTCCCTGGGGAGCCTGTTCCAGTGCTCTGGAACCCTTACAGTAAAGAAGTTCTTCCTCATGTTGAGGTGGAACTTCCTGTGCTCCAGCTTGTATCCATTGCCCCTCGTCCTATCACAAGATACAATTGAAAAGAGGTTGCCCCTTTCTTCTTGACACCCAGCCCTCATATATTAATTAGATCTCCCTTAAGTCTTCTCCAGACTAAAAAGCCCCAGCTCTCTCAGCCTCTCCTCATACAGCAGGTGTTCCAGTCCCCCAGTCATCCTCGTAGCCCTCTGCTGGACTCTCTTGAGTAGATCTCTGTCCTTGAAATGGGGGGCTGTGAACTGGACACAATACTCCAGGTGAGGTCTCACCAGGGCAGAGTAGAGGGGTGTTGGACACACTTTTCTTAATGTACCCCAGGACACCATTGGCCCTCCTGGCCACAAGGGCACAGTGCTGTCCCATGGACAACTTGTTGTCCACTAGGACTCCAAGGTCCCTCTCCATGGGGCTCCCCTCTAGCAGATCTCCTCCTAACCTGTACTGATGCATTTTATTACTCCTGCCCAGGTGCAGGACTCTGCATTCATTCTTGTTGAACCTCATTAGGATCCTCTTGGCCCAGCTCTCCAGTCTGTCCAGATCTCACTGAATGGCTGCACAGCCTTCAGCTGTATCAGCCAAAGCTCTCAGCTTTGCATCATCAATAAACTTGCTGAGAGGACACTCTATACCATCATTGAGGTCGTTAATGAAGATGTTGAACAGGACTGGACCCAGCACTGATCCCTGGGGGACACAGCCTCCAGCTGGACTTGGCAAACAACATATATATATATATATATACATACAGTCCTCTTCAGACCTAGGACTGATCTCTGGGTTTCTTGGTTCTACTACTCCCCTGACTTTTCAAGTAGCTATGAAACCCACAGCTAACCTGTCTCTCCTGCTTGTTTCTCTTAAGGAACCGCAGCCAATTTTACTACTGCTGTTTACTTGGCCAGTGCAAGGAATAAATTTATGCACCACAAATGTTAAGAGTGCAGAACTACCCATGTTGAGGTCGGTAGATTCTCCCACAGTAAAACGGCTTTTTTCATAGGAGTGCTTTAAAAAAACAAAGCTCTCTCCTCTCTTACCCAGCTGATTACCTAGGAAAAGGAAACGAAACTGAAAGATATGCTCAGAAGAATGTCACTACTGCAAAATTAGAAGCATAAAACTAGCATATTTTAGGCCATGCAACCTTAATTCAGTCCCTTGTGCACGCTCATAAGGCTAGAAACTGAAATCCCAGCTTCCTTGAAATCAGTAGGCTATTTGCCATGGACTTCAGAGATGTCAGTATTTCACTCAAGGTCTTCAAGCTTACAAATTTCAGATGCAGGTTTTTTCCATGAGGGCCTTTCCTCTTTAGTCTACAGAGCTGTGTGAATGGAAGTTATTTTTCCTCTCTATATATGTGGTGGGTGGCCCCATGCCTTATTTACTACACACATATAAAGCGCACATTGAAAATAAGAACTAAAATTCCTCATGGCTATTCTTCATCAGAAAACTTTCTCATTCTCTTGAGTCTTACATGTGCTATGAAAGCATCTTTAGACTGTTTTTGTGAAGTACTTGCGTCACCAGTTCTGTTTTGCAGACTGGAACCAGGAGCACAGAAAAGTACACACAGATCTGTCTAATGCCCACTAATTCTAAGCTCTGAATTACACATAGGTCTGATTTATTCAGAAATGTTCAGAGTTGTATATTTAAAGCAAATTTTCTCTTTGTCTTAGTTTCTATTATGAGTTCCCACCATTTCTGGAAACCAAACTCCAGTTTTTCAGAGTTAGGCATCCAGAAGATAAAAGTTCACTCAGATTAGTGGTAACCTGTAATTGCCAAAATCTGCCGAGAGACATAAAAACCCCAGAAATCTGTCTGCATTTCCTGGACTCACTATATAGCATGGGAAAGACAAATGAGATGCCCCAGGAAGGTAAGTTCAATGCTGCCTCTACCCAGAAAGATTTTGACCCTTCTAGTCCCACCTCCTTTGGATGTATCCCAAATATAAACCTACAAACTATTGGACTGGCATATAAGAAAATGCAAAGACAATTTAAACACGCCAGATTGAGATTCACCGTCCCTTGCATGTGTGAAATATGCAATGAAGTCAATAGGAGTGCTGTCAGTCAAACCAGGACCAAGTTCCTGAAACATCATGTGATGTTTGAGTACAGCTATGCATTAGGAATTAAGGATTTACTACTTGACTTGTTCATCCTTCTTAAAGAGTCCTTATGACATCATCTTTGAATGCTCTCATTGATTAAGTCTCTGAACCCGGCTCTGTGAGGCACTTTATCCATGGCTTTTGTAGATTGTTAAATTAAATGAACGATTTAGTGACAAACTGATTTGGATTAATCAATTGACTAAAACTGCACGGGGAATGCAATAGGCTTCGAAGTGGTTTCTAGTAAGCAGAAGTCAAGACCTGCAGCAGCCATGCTATGGTGGTAACAGAGATAACAAATTGCTTATCTAGGAGATTATCTGGACCCAGGTGCACTCCATTCATATGCAAATGACATGTCAGGAGTAAATGCACCGTGGACTTTATCAACTGCCATTAACCATAATGAGTTGCAGCTCTTCTGAAAAAGCACCAGTTGTTAACCTGGTAAAAAATATTACAGGTCTTGAACCTAAGCCAGAAAGAGGAAAAATCACTGAGAGAAATATTTGTGAGAAGCTGCAGATAGGGTTCTAAAACAGTTGTAGTAAATTGCTGAAAATATGATGCATGACGATGTATTAAGTGACGAAAATTAGCACAATCATTAATCCTGAGATTTCCCTCTAAATCATGTATTTGCTATTAAGGACCAGGAATACCTGTAGCTTTTGCTTACAAAGACTGGGTAAGAATATTACCTGAAAATTACTAAAAAAAGGGCTAATTGACAGGGGGTCAAGGTCATTAATCCCTTGGGAGCATACAAGGATGAAACAAATATATCTTCATTGTGCAGGAAAAAGTACTAATTTACAAGGAACCTGGTTCACAAAAATTGGACTTAAAGGTAGCTGTACCTAATGTGGCTACTTTGCAAAGCAATTTTAATTAGTCACATCTTCCTGTACAGCAGAAAAATTTCCTGTTGCTTAATATATTTCTTGAAACCTGTTTGAATAGATTACCTAGAAATAAAAACCACAGAAAAACAATGATCTACAATGCCCAATTCAAGGGCCAAAGTAAATAGCCTTGGCACTTGGGCTGCTCAGCTCCACAGAACCTCCTGCCAGCTTCTCCTCTCACTGTGCCTAGTTTCCTCCACCCTACACAGCCACCACCATACAGAGCGGCGTGTGACGGGGGCATTCACTGCACTGGTGCCTCATTGCATGGTCATGGAGGGAAAGAGCAGTAAGAGCCAAGGGTTAGTGCTGCTCCTCAAACAAGGACATATTCAGGTTCCCAAAGTGAGTCTAAAATTATAAGACCCAAAAATAACCCCAGCAGCAAGGCATCCAGATGGCAGAACAGGGCTCTAGGACCCAAATGCCAACAGACCTCCTCAGCAGACAGAACCATCCCACCTTTGCACTTACATTCACGTACTTAGAAATCTGCATTAGCAGCAAGTGAACATCTCGGTGAGTATTTGCATCCTTACTGAACTTGGTAGAACATAACACACTGAGCACTCAGTCAAGGATGATTAGTGCAGCTGAAAGCCTGAGGGAACCCCTTGGAAAGGTTAGAGTGTACTTGAGGTGACATTTTCAAATGCAAGCTCAACAGTTACGCACCCTTCATAACATCCACAAGCTGTGTCTTCCTGCAAAGCCTGCAACAGAAGGAAGAGCACACAAAAACCAGATAATTATAGCCTAGGGGCCCATTATATATATGAATTCCCAAATCTGTTTCTGCAGACAATCCTTCTGCAACACCAATGCAAGTCTTGCTGGGCACCATCAATTCATGGATATGTTGTAAGTGCGACTGCAAATCCTGAAGTTGCTCCTCAGCCCTTTATCCAGGTAAAATTCCCATTTAAACTAAGGGAAAGATTTGCTCCAAAAAGTATTAAATAAAGCAGCTCCCACATCTTTCTTGCTGGAGACCTCAGTTCTCAACCCTTGATTTGCCTTTGTGATAGAAGGGTCACTGTTCATTTGGATTTCTGGTGGGCTCACAGTGCTCAGAGCTGTCATACAGGGCTCACAACCCTACACAGGGCATCCACTAAGTTGACAGCTTAGTTTGGACGTGGCTAAAATTGATGATCACACCAGTGACTGGCTACTCCACTATGGCTCTATATTATTCCTGCTACAATATAAAAATTAAGAATATTTTATTGTCTGCACTGTAATAGATTTCTTAAGTCAATGAGGAACTTTTGCCAATTCTTAGTGACTGCTGTGAAGTCACCAGTCAGTGACTGAGTGAGTGAAGGTATATTTTTAACATTATTTTTAGCCAAATATTTTTACAAGTAAATAATAGTTGAGTTTCTGTCATCCTGTACCAGTGAATGAAAATAGCAAAAAAAAAAAAAAGGTCTGATTTCACCACAGAGAATGAGAAAAAACATTAAAAGAGACTCGCTGGGTTTGTAAAAATTACAAAGGGAGAACTGGTAAGCTCACACCTCAGTGTTACTGCTCTTTTGAAATCAGCTCTAAACCCAAGCATTTTGAATCTGAATATACACATCAGAACTGAAGTCCTTCCATTATTCCATTACACAAACCAATAAACTCCAAAGGCAGGGTGAAAGCTGGGATTAAGGACTCTTATCTCCAGTGCTCATCTGAGACTGAGTAAAGGAAAAAAGCTGTATTTTATGCCTTATTATTCCACTCTATTTAGATTCCACACATTCATTTACAAGAACTTTACTCAAAGACACAAAACAGAAGAAAAACTAAGATGGAAGTGTTAGATCTACTTCAGTTAACACCAGCTCCTCACATATATCCTGGATTTTCACAGCCTTACCTGGAGTAGCACTGGAGACTGTTGGCCACTGCTGATCAGGCCCTCCGGGTCCTCCACGCAGGACTCCTGCCTCCTCCACATGCACAGCACTAAATAAGCATATATCATAGTTAGATTATACCGTTCCCCTCTGCCATGGGCTTTATAACAATCCCTTTTCTTGCTGCTCTTCAAAGCTTGTAACTGTTGCTGTGCAACTACCACTATAGCATTACACGATGCTAACAAATGCTGCTGGACCACTGGTTCTTTCAACTTGCAAAAAATATACCATCATAGATAAAAATATCTTTAATTATTTACCAAAACACAGTATGGCATGATTTATAAAACAAACCAACCTGCAGGACACTTTGCTTTCATTGACTGGAAGTTGCCAACAAGGGAGTTACACACCTTCTTTGCTGATGTGTTAGCATTCAAACAAATGATAAAAAGTTGGTGGAGTAAGTTCTGAGCTTGTCATTATGTTACTTGAACAGATCCCACCTTCCTGGGTGGTTCTCATGAGCAATTCAGAAAGAAATAAATTTTCTCAAACACAGAAACTAACACAGCAGATTTTACAAGGTCACATTGTGAGCACTTGGTCTTGAAAGCACCGATTTGGATATTAGCCAGCACTTCACATGAAAGGAAAATAAAAAATCTGCTCCTTTTAATGCAAAACTAGGCATGTATTTATGTGCAGTTCCTTAGAGAAATAGGACTCTGTGACCATGGTGCTCTCTCTGCTCATCTGCTTCTCAGCTCCCTTCCACACTCCCAGTTGAACTTAATGGGCAGTTTCAACCAAGTGTGGCAGATGTCAAGCCCTACAGATATCAAAATTTCTACACGTTTTATGAAAAATCATTTTATGAAAATCATCAAGTAGGCAATTCACACAGACTCAGAACCTGAGATCTGAGGAAAGGTCAGGGGCTGCTGATGTGAGAGGACAGAGGAATACACTATTTCCCAGAAAGGCTTAATTAGCTCCCCTGCCTGTGGGGTGAATTGCTTTAAATGAGTTCTGATTTGTCATTAATTGTTCAAGTAACTTCAGACAAGATCTTGAAGTCTGTATAGAACAGAAAGCGGATCCACAGGACCACCTTGGGAATATACAAGAGCATGATGCCCAACTCTGAGGACCAGTAGATGCTCAGGTATGCATGAGAATTCCTGCTTCAGGATCCTGCTGCCCAGATTGTTTATTCATTTTTGAGTAAGCAGTCAAGGATTAAACAGAAAAAAATAACAGCAGGAACACAGAAGAAAGAAACCAGTTTGTCCAACAGACCACAGAATCAAGCTTGCCCGTTCTTCCTTTCCTTGTGGTCCCTGAAGTTTAGGTTCCTTCTTACACAGCAGCCCAAAGTCACCTGGAGAGGTACAGAGTGCCCTCACCCACGTGAAGTACAGTTGCAGTAATGGACAGGCTGGATCTGAGTTTTGGACTTGAACCTTATGAAGACATTTCAGCCCTGTGGATAATGGATTAAAGGTGACAACTATGGTCCCACTGCATCAACAACCTGGAGAGAAGCACAGTGTCCTGTGCTTTCTAGTGCCCCTAGGAATTACTGCAGCCTTACAATTGTACCTAAATCTGAAAAGTCATCTTGTTAATAAGAACACATCTGCATATAAACCCAGTTTTCTAATCTGCTTAGGAAGGGAGAGCAAAAATATTATTTTATTTAGGCTCTACAAAACCAACTTTATTATAATTCTCTTTTTCTGGGCGTACTGAGTATCAAAGTACAGCAGAGATTGCTTGTAATGTTAGGTAGAGAACTTTCAAAGACATCTAAAGAGATTTGGACACAGCCTCACTTTTCCTTCTTTATAAAACCACCTCATATCTTCAAAATGTCCTTTAAACTGTATTAATAGTCTTGATTGCACCATGTGGTGGTTAAACCGACTGCAGGAGCAGTATACTGTTATGGGAATGAGAGACAAGAAGATGGAAAACATCAATGCTGCAGAGAGTCTATTGACACATATCAGCATTGATGATTACAGGGAGCTTTAAAGTAAACAAAAAGTGTCTATTTCCAGTTAAATAACTCAATGAATGAAGCAATTACATCTTGACAGTCAACATATAAAAAGGTAGGCTGTAAACACACAAAAAAGCCACAGATCTACAGTAGTATAATAACAGCATAAGATGCAGTCAGACTGAATCTGCAGCACTTGGAGACTGGAAGTGACAGCGGCAGAATTCAGGTGCTTTCCATCTCAGCATACAGACATCACCAGTCTGGGGCATCAGAGGTGCCAGGCAGCTTTGTCCTTGTCACAGAGGACAAGGCCAGGATCCCCCCTCCCGTGGGGAAAGGCCATACGTACCCTTGCATTCAATGCTGAGTAGCGCCAGTCAGGGTTGGGGTGTTTTGGCTGTAGAGAGAAAAGCCCAGGATAATGTTGTTAATGTATGTTAAATGTGCTGAAAAGCATACACACCTGGCTAATTCTGTCACAAGAGTCTCTGTGGGGCTACTCAATTCTTGAGAAGGTTCAGAACTGCCAAATCTTTCTACAAATGTAAAGAAACTTTCAAATGGACACACAGAGTCTCTGTAAAAAAGAAATCTGTTTGCACGCCAGGGCCTTTGGCTAAAGATGATCTCCGTGGAACAACATTTGACGCTGGAAACTCGTGGGCAGTTATTTTGTACATTCATCAACATTCTGGGCACAGTAACACAGAACACATCATAAATCCATAATGCACATTGTTTACCTGATCAGCTGAGGAAACCTGGGCATCTGCCTGAGGATATAGCAAACCCAGCCCCCTGTGATGGGGACATGTGGGGTGGTCTCTGCTGTGAGGTTTCTGCTGGCATTTAGTGTACTGCAGAGGACTGCACTAGATTTGGAGACTGCAGCAAGTGTTTTATCAAAGGCAGACATGCTCTTTCGTAGTACAAAGAACTACTGTGTCCTCCACATTCATAAGAAGGCATAAAAAGTGGAAGGGGACAACAGTTAGCAGTACCTGTTGACCAACAAACCTCAGCATATGCCGACCAGCTGCAGAATGGCCTGCTAAATAAAGAGATAATTAAGAAATCCTCTGTTGATCAAAAATTGCTCCAGAAAAATATCTTGTTTGCATTGTCAGGGGAACATCACAGTCAGGTCCTTTAAAATTAGGCCCTAAGCCAGTAAACAAGGTTATTTCTCAGGATTTGCAAAACATTATTTGGCAGGTACTATCACAAGCAGTGCTTAACTTCTGGCACTCGAATTCAAAGAGAAAAATTACGTACAGAAGCATAACGGACTACACTCATTTCTGGTCTGTCTTTTACAGTGCCAAACACACAAATAATATATGACAGTAATGGTTTAATTCTCTCCAAGCTATTGGAGGCAGATCAGAAATGAATTTTGGCCCATTAGTTCAAAGAGAAAAAGAAAGTGTTGAATGGTCTGAATTATTTAAAGCCAACTCTCTTTCGTCTTGAGGTTTGGGGTATGCTTTTCCCTGGATCAATAATTTTTATTCAAATAAAACTGGAGCAATTACAACCTACAATATCAATCTATCACCATATTTCCCATGTCCAGCGTCACTCAGGAGCAAGACGCTCTTGGACGATGTGCATCCTAGTATTCTTTATGGTCAGAGTCACAAAAGGAAGGAGGCTTCTATTTGCAACCACACATTAAACATCTGGGCTAGCAATTTCCTTCCCAATTAGCCCCCAGTTCTCTGGCATGCTCAGGTTTTGCTGAGTTTAGCAGAAAGTGGCTTGACAAGGAGACTGTTATGCAGGATTCCAGTGTTTTCTGATTCATTCCATTTTGGCCCCAGTCCCAGGGATGTCAAAGTAATTTTAAAGTCAACCATGTAGTGATAGTCAATGAAAGAGGATAGAAAGTAACAGCCTGATCAGATCCTCTCCCAAGCTTGCCTTCCTTGATGTATGAGGATGCTAACACCAGAAGATTTGGCTTTTCCTATGCTGTGTATTTTCTTATAGCAGGGGAATGGACGGTCTGGGGGAAAAGCCCCTTTCCTCTTTTTTTCAGTTTGAGAGGTGCAGGTCACCAATTTGTACAGGCTTATAGGCAGTGTGAGGAAGAGGAGGAATCTTACCACAGTCCCAGGCAAAACTCAGATGAAGCAAGATTACATCAAAGAGCTGGAAAAGTCTGACATGAGTTTGGTATGAGTGAGGAAAGAGGAAAACAGCCACTCACTCTATATACTCCAAGGATATAGACTTTTGGTTTTGAGCTGACAGTTTTCCAGCTCTTAGCCAGAAGATAAAGATCTATGCTCTCTTGCAGTTGGAACTTTTGGACACCAGATCATAAACAGATGATGGTGGTGGGAGAAAGTCATCACTAAAAAATTCATCATTCATTCACTCCAAGTGCATGGACCAAAATTTACCATGTCAGTATAACTGAAACAGCAGCAATTAGGAGATTGTGGTGTTTTCAAAGGTTCCAGAAGCTGTGGCATCTTTTGGCTACTCCCAAACAGTTCTCCATTTGCTGCCACTCTTCAGGCATGGCTGTAGTACTACTCCCAGAGGAGTAGAAGAAGGAAAGAGGGGACAGGATCAGAAAAATATGCTGTTTCAGACACTTCCAGGAGCTTTTTGTTTTTAACTGTGAAAAATTTAAATGTCTAAGACTTCTTTACTTTTTGAAGTCTTCACAGGAAGAACAGGAGGAGCAGGCAGTTGGGTGGCAGTCTGCCTTTGCCCAGGCCCACTCTCACCCCATTTTATTTACCATGTGCACAATGCTTGACTGGGAACTTTCAGACCTCAGCAAGAGATGCATGCTTATCCCACACTTGTGTTATCACAAGTCAGCATCCTGCAGCTGAGAAAACTGGTGAAATCCCAATTTTGTCAGTGTAACTGGACTCTCCTTTTGTTCTGCTACAGACTGTAATTCTTTATTCCTCTGGTCATAAAATAAAAGTTTTTCTAATACATCTTTAAATGAGATTGGGCAATTAGGAGCAAGAAAAGCAAAAAAGCATGTCCAGTAATAGAAGTGAGAGCATAGCAGAAGCAGCAAACCTGTTCAATAACATCTTTCCCCAGTTCAGATGCAGCAGTGGTGCTTCTTACAGATCCATCAGGCAGTCACACTCTGCATGCTTGGGTTAGCTCATATGTCTGGCTATGAACAGTCCACCTTCACCAGACCACCCACTGAAACCTGCCACGTGCTGTTACACAGGACACGGTTCACTCTGTCATGACACGATATGGCCCATCTCAAAGAAGAGCCATGTCTTCAGGAGAGTCCCAGGGGACAGGATTCTGCACAGCAGCTGTCAACGGGCTCTTCTGCAAAGCCCTGTCACAGGCTTTGCTGTGAGAAGTGTCACTGTGTCATGTCAACACCACCAGGACAAAGTACAGCTGGCCAGGAAGCACAAGTACGGAGGGGAAGTGGAGAAAGGAATACAGACTCTGAACTGGTCCAGGTGCTTCCCAGTTGTATTTCCCCATATTCTCACTCTATCACACGATGCTGATGAAGATATTATTGTTCCTTCTCTGTCCCCAGCTCCCAACTCATTACAAGATCCCGTTTATCACACACCAACCCATTCTACAAATTTTAATCTTCATTTACTCTTAGTCTGCCATTTTCCTCGGAGACTATGGATCAAATCCAGTGGTCCTGTCCTTATCACTCGTCAGTGGAGGTGTGAAAAATCACACAATCCAACACAGAAGTAATCAACGATTCCCTCTTTTTCCTATCATCTGCTTTTTCGGATTTAGTAACAGAACACATCCTCATAGTTATAAGATGAGTCAAAATCTATCCAGGTGCCTACAGAAGTGGTTGTCACTGCATCAGGAGAACACCTCATGCCAACAGTTTGCTCCTGATGGTTCTTCCTGGCACCAGGATTACATTCTGCCAATCACATAACCACAAGCATTAATGCAACTAGTTATAAACAACTAACCCTGCTGGAAAGTCTGATAAAGTGAATATGTAATACAAAACAGAGCTACCGTAATAGCAAAAAACAAACAAACACAACCAAAACAAAACCAAAAAACTCATGCAAAATCTCACACAATTATTTCCAAATTCCACAGCATGGGTTAATTTAAGAATTGTTTCATTCACTCATGGAGAATAAATTCAGTTGAAAATACATTGCTTCAAACATTTTGCTCAGTTCACCTTTTTTTAGCTGAGGCTCTAACACACTAAAGATTTGTCCCTGGTATAGACAGAATTTCCATAAATTTTTTACTGTTGTCTTCACCTCTTTCTTATTCATGAAAATCAATACAAAGGCTACCACTGACTTCAGTGCGTGTTAGCACAGAGCCTGCTTGAGATAGAGAAGTGTGAATCAAACATTTACAAACAATTACTAGCTTATGAGACTACTAAAAACATCCCACTCCATTCCTGTTTCCACACAAATGTATGACAGAGCGACATAAGGTATATTTATCAAATATATCCACTTGGAAGCAATAATAAAAGGCATTTTAGAACCCCTCACCGCAAACAGCTCTGCTTATTTTCCAGTGAGACCATGCTGACAGATATGGGGAAACAGAGGCTTCTCTTCCTGATTTACTTCTTTTAATGTTCAGAATTAATCTGATGTGGAAAGCAAAGTATTTATAGCCAGAACATGTGTTTGCCACACAAGAAATCAGAACTGGAAACTGAAAAAGGGTGTAATTCAGAAGCCCAAAGATTTTCTTCCTGGCAGTGTCCACTTGCATTCCTAACTCTGAGAAAACTCGGGTGAAGGGAACAAGCAAGTGCTTCTGTAAACTCTATTGAATGAGTTCTAAGAGAAGAAAAACTCCTCTGCTTAATATTAGATGCAGATTTTTGCTGGCACAGCAATAAGCATCAAACCAAGAGTCTGACTGCCCTGAAGCACAGAGCACTGTCCCTGCTTGGCAGAACAGGTTTGGATACTGCCACTAAACAAAAGTACAAACATTTATAGTTAACCTTTACAATGTCAGTGAGGCTGGAGAATTTCTTAAAGGCTTAAGGTCTTGAACTGAGACTGTAAAGATATTCCACCATTAATACCTCTAAAGCCCCTGTGAGAAATCTCTTAGTGAGACTGCTCCAGACAATGCTGTCAGTTTACTAGATTTAGGCACTTCAGAATATGCTTGCATTTTAAAGCAGTATCAAAATGTGTTCAACTCAAGAGTTTGTTTTTTCTGTGTGTTTAGCAAGCTGGTTTTGAAGTGCAAAAATACAGAGAAAAACCCAAAAGCAGAGCAAAGAGCCATAAAACTCCAGGAAACACCTGGGTTTCACCATCACTTATGTGCGGCTTTTGTTTCACTTTCTAAAAAGTGCTCACAGAGCACCATGTGAATGTAGTTCTGAACATCACATGAAACCATCTTTTGTCAGCCACCTGTGTCACCACACAAAAAAAAAGGGTACAAGGAAACATATAACCAGAAGAGTTTTTATGTACTTCTGTCAAGTACCCAGACTGCCCACTCATCAAAGATTGTCATAAGACACAAGATATAACAAATGAACTTAACCACACAGAACGCAAGAACAAGATGGGACAGACGAAAAGTCAGACGAAGGACCAGATGCAACCCAGACATCACTCAGCATCTTCACAGGCATATGAGTGAAGGGACTCCCGACTAAAGCATTGAAACCTTTCCTGAAAGTGTCAGATCACGACTGCAGCAGTGCCCGGTAACAAAATGACATCCTCACCCCTTCCCCCTTCACATCTGTATGCACGCCCCTTTTGAAAGGCTGCCCATAACCTCACACAGCACCAGCAATGAAGCCATAGGATTTTGCTATGTCTGCATTTTGCCCACACCATCCACCTTGCCACCCTGTAGTAGGTACCTAGCTGATGAAAGAGCAATACCTGTTAACCCCACAGTTTGATCCTTATCAATACTTTATCCTGCCATCAGTAACTGTGTCTAAGGTCTTCAGTGCAGCTCTTAGTGTCAGGCCATTTCTTCTTTTACAAACCACACTTGGTTTGAGATATCCTTATGAACCTATCAAGGACCATACAGGCTAGCAGTGTGAAAGAAGCATGGACTGTCTTGCAGAAACAAGCTCCTATTCCACCATCACAACACCAGCAGTACAAGTCAGGAGACTGACACAGGAATCAGCTCAACAGATGTAAAGAATTCCCTGCCTAACCTCCAAAAACTGGGTTTTCCTTTCTACTGAGTCCTTCTTACGACCCAACAAAGTCAGTCACAACTTAATTATTAACATCTTTGTCTTTACTAACAAATATGGAAAGGACAAAGACCTTACTGCATTGTTACTGAGATTAACCCCAAATAACTCTGAAATATTTTTTTTCTCTTACTGTATAAACAACACTTGCAAAATATTAGCCTCTTTGAAACCACGTGTACAATATACATGCGTAGAAAGCCCATTCACCTGGTCCTATCCTCATCACTTAATAGAAGGTCAATTTCCAAAACTGAAAATAAAAGCATTGTTCACATTATCCAAAAGCAACACACACATCAGAGATTCACTTTATAAATCAATGCAAGGACAACGATGCCTGTTGCTATGTTTCCCAGGTGACAGTGTGGGATTTGAAAGACTGAATAAAAGTTCACATTAACCAAAAGAGAAATATTCTCTGGAGATCATTATCCTTAAAGATATCAAAGACCGTTATCCTTAAAAAGTAGAATTCAGTGTTGCTAAGCAATGGATGGCATCTTCAGTGCATATGCTGAGCCTGAAACAAGGGAGAGGCAAAATTTTACAGCATGTAATTAGCTAGGAACCAGTAATTAGTAAATGCCAGTACATTTACCCATTTTCTCATGTACATCTGTCATTGATACATCTTCATAGCACATACTACCCCAGGACAGTTTAGGAAGAGGAGACCTAAGAAAAGAACTCATGACAAGTCGAACTTGTCAGAATTTCAACTCTGTTTAAATCATACAGAACTATTTGAATAATTGATTCCTCTTTTGGATCACAACTCCACCTAGGCATTCAATAGTTTGTTCTATACATCTCTCTACTTTTGTATTTCAAGTCTGGGCTGGATTTGCTGCCACAAGCTGATCTGCACCACTGTTCAGAACTTGCAAATTCATGGAGTGATTCCCTAAGACATGACAGGAATCTGGCTGTTAAACTAATTTCCTACCACTCTCACATCCAAAGTGAAGCCATTTTCAATTCCTGTTTTTCTTCCCCTCCAAAAAAAAAAGTGAGATTGAAGGTCTATATTTCATTCTCTGATTGTTCAGCATACATGCTTACAGAGTATGTCTCCTGTTCCTTCCTATATCAAACAGATTCCAAGCATCTTATTATACTCAGAAAGCTCTTCAGGTACAAAAACTGCATAGAACAAGAAAAAATATTTCTCCCATACCCTGCCACTGTGATTTATAGAAAACCATTGCATTAATCTTAAATGGATTAGTTTAAAATGAATGATCATTACTCTCCAGAAGCATTTTTATGGAGGACTTGTTAGCACTTAAGATTTGTGCATCTTTGTGTAACTAAACAACACTTGCAAAAGATACTAACATCTTCATATGTGAATACATACTAATAAGTAAACAAATATTCTTTAGGTGGCAAGAATATTTAAGTCAGGTTCCTTTCTTTACCACCACTGTTACTCCCCAAGCTCCCCCACCTTTGGAGGCAGAGCACAAACGAATCTGGTCTTCTGCCTGCCACTATTGTAGAGTACAAACAACACACAGTGCTTGCAGAATTTTCTTTTTGTGACCCACAATTAGTCTCTCCTGCAAATGCTTGTGGGTTTAGTTGCGATATATGTAGAAAGGAAACTGTACAGAGCAGGCAAACCACATGCAAACTGCAGACTGCCTCTGTGCTGGCATAAAGCAACCATTAATTCTTCACTGCGGGAAAATATTGAAAAGGTTAATACACCACTGGCCAAACCATGGGTATGAAACAGGTTTCAATAACAACCCAGCAGGTTCAAAGTTGTCACAGTGTCACAAGACGATGGTAACTTGCTGTAATTCTCTACAAAGATCTCACTGGATTGTCACTGTCCAGAAAGCACAAAACGTAGCACTGGGTACAACAAGCACTATCAAAGAAGGGACTGCAGTTTTCAGACCAGTACAACATGCCCACAACAGTTAAGCAAAGCACATTACTGCAATGATCTAAACTCAACAGCTTTGCCTAGGTATGAAATCAATGAAGTGGCAAACATCTATAACTGCCATAAAATAATCTGTTGATTTCCAGGCTAATCACTACTTTCTTCTTTTTTTTTTTTCCCTGCGGTATAAGTTTTAGCATCAAAAGTTTAAGACCACCTGCATCAATCCCTTGCAGTCCATGGCAGCAGGCAATTTTAGATCTGGAAGAGAAAAAGGAAGGAGGCAATACTCCACACACAGCATACACTGCAAAAATGAAGCAAACCTCAAAAAACAGGCGCAGATACTGAACTTACCAAACAGACCCTGAAAGTCCCAGTATTTACCTAGAAACAAAATGCATTGCACAGATTAGATTCATTAGAACCATGTTCAATAGCTGCGTGTCAGTGAGCCCAAAAGGGAATACACTTAACGTGGGGTTTCCAGTTTGAATCTCAAGTTCTTAAGTACAGATTTTCTCAGAGCACCGTGCTGACCATTTATCACTGTAGCCTCACCTCATTAGGAGTAATGGAGTCATTTTTAAGTATGATCAGGTTTTGTGCACTCTGCCCACTCTGTCCTGTCAGATGCCTCTCAGTCACCACTGCAGAGGGACCAGTAGTTCCTGTTGGGCCACAGGTATTGTAAAACATAAAAGTGTCACTTCCTGATCCTGCAGTTAGACATGCCTTATAGCAGTAGGTCTTAGTGAGCGACCCATTGCCCCTCACTTCAATGAAATGGGGTTGTACTTTTAAACCGTGGGGCAACCTCGCATCGATGTTGTTGTTGGCCTGCTTGTATAATTCAGCAGGGCACCGTTCTCTGACCCCACAGAAGCCTGCACAGCAGGAGTCCCCATACAGACTGTATCTGTAGCACTTGATAACAGTAAGCCCAATGATAGCAAAAAGGAAAACGAAGGAGAGGGCGCTCAAAGCGATAATGAGATAAATGGTGATCTCTGAGTAGCTGCTGGGACTTTTAACATGCCGCCTTCTATCAGGGATGATTTTGGAAACTCTGTCCACCACGGTAACAGTGATGGATACTGATGAGGACATTGGTGGCTCTCCATTGTCTCTCACCTCCACTGTCAGGTTGAAAGTAGACATGCTGTCCTCTCCCAGTTTGCGAGTAGTCCAAATCTCACCAGTATGGAGCTCTATCCTGAACAAACCTGGATCTGAGGTTTGTACCAGGTCAAAGAACAACCAGGCATTTTGTCCTGAGTCCGCATCAATGGCTATAATTTTGGTTACCAAATATCCAGCGTGTGCTGAGCGTGGGATCATCTCCACAGCTGCTGAAGCGTTGGTTGAGGTAGGATACAGAATCTGTGGAGCGTGGTCATTCTCGTCCATTACGTAGATGTAGACAGTGACAGTGCTGCTCAGTGGTGGGATCCCAGCATCCTGAGCCTGCACAATCACATGGAACTCCCTTAGTGTCTCATAGTCAAAGGACCTGACAGCATACATATTGCCATTATCGGATTTAATAGAGACATAGGAGGAAACAGGTTGCCCTTCAATCTCCCTATCTAGCAGAGTATAGGACACATGGGCATTTTCGGCAGCATCTGGGTCAGTGGCTTTGATAGTACCCAGCAAGGCTCCAAGGGGGTTGTTCTCAGGGATGTAAAGTGAGTACACAGGTTCCTCAAAGCGTGGAGGATTGTCATTGATGTCGGAGATCTCCACATGGATCACTTTCTGGGAGGAGAGGGGGGGGCTCCCAGAGTCAGTAGCCGTAACTGTGATGTTGTAGGCTGCTGCTTTCTCATGGTCCAGGTTGCCCTGGGTAATCAAGGTGTAGGAGTTCTTGAAAGAGTTGAGTGTGAAGGGGAGGCCAGGGGGAATGCGCAGACTCACTTGCTTGTTCAGCCCTGAATCCTGGTCAGTGACGCTCATCAGGGCCACCACAGTTCCTGCCTTTGCGTCCTCTGGCACTGGGCTGTACAAGGAGGTCAGGACCACCTCAGGAACATTATCATTGGCATCCACAATCTTGACCAGCACTTTGCAGTGCCCAGCCATAGAGACAGGGCCCTGATCAGTGGCTTGCACATATATCTCATAGGAGGATGCCTCTTCATAGTCCAAGGTACCATTAACCCGCACCTCCCCCGAGCGTGGGTCCACACTAAAGAGCTGCCTCACCTTCTGTGGGGTGTAGCTGCCAAACGAGTAGATCACATCCCCGTTGGAGCCCTCATCGGGGTCCGAGGCATTGAGTTTGACCACTAGCGTGCCCGGCAGGGCATTCTCCAGAAGGCTCACGGTGTAAGTGGAGCGGTCAAAGGTAGGAGGGTTGTCATTGGTATCCACAACTCGTACGGAGATCTGGGCCGTACCAGACTTGGGGGGATCCCCACCATCCATAGCAGTGAGCACCAGCCGCTCCAGGGCACTCTGCTCCCGGTCGCGTCGCCCCCTTTCCCAGGATGTGCCTGCCACTCTGGAAGCCTTTAAGGTCCAGGGCGAAGTGGCGGCTGGGGCTGAGCTGGTAGCTCTGCACAGAGTTGGTGCCCACGTCCGGGTCCTGGGCACTCTCGATGTGGAAGCGAGCCCCGGGCAGGGCGGACTCACTGATCTCCAGGCGGTAATCCTGGCGGGGGAAGCGCGGTGCGTTGTCGTTGATGTCCAGCACCTCCACCTCCACGTTGTGCACTTCGATGGGCTGCTCGATGACCAGCTCCAGGCTGAGGAAGCAGGCAGGGCTCAG
>NW_008625221.1:0-19286 GCF_000691845.1 Merops nubicus
TTTTTTAATTTTTTTTTTAAATTTTTTAATTTTAATTGAAAAGATTTTTAACTTCCTTTCTAAAATGAGGACCTGAAAAGACATGCAATACTCATTCAAGTCACTGACCAAAGAACATTTCCTTGCTCGTAGCTATTTTGTGTAGTATAACATTAAAACAGTAACCCACAGTGAACAGGAGTCTGCTTACCAACCAGCCTTCAGCTTTGGAAAGCAGTTAAATGCTTCTGCCAAAGGCACTGAATAATTCTAAGAGAACAAAAAAGACTTTTCATAACTCTGGGACTAATGAGATAGGTAGCTTGTCACTAGTTGCTCATTATAGCACAAGCTCAGATCAGTAGTGACTAAAAGTCATTAACTTCTGGTGGCAGCTTAGTGACATATGGGAAGAAATGGTGGCCTCAGCTCACTTCTTAGAGCATGTAACATTTCTCAGTTGTCAGTCCGAGCAGAAACTATGGTTTGAATGCAGGCTGGAGAGCTGCCTTCTGCACCCCAGCTATTACAGCTGATGGAATCTGGAAACTAACAGACAAGCTACACCTGTGGTTATGAGGAGCTCTCTTCCCTGGGCAGCACACATCGGTTTCAACCGAGGTAATTTGGCATCTGCTGTGGATACTGACTTCAAGGCAAAGAGATTTTTAAAAGAAACCCAAACAGACCCCAAACTAGTAGACCCCTCTAACAGCCAAAGGAATGTATTAAATGCACTTACTGCTCAGGCACACATTTGCTTCTAAATCATGCCCCTTGTACTAAGGCATAAGAACAGGCTGCCCAGGGAGGTGGTGGAGTCACCATCTCTGGAGGTGTTCAAAAATCATGTAGATGTGGCACCTGGGGACATGGTTTAATGCTTATGGTAGTGTTGGGTGATGGCTGGACTTGATGATCTTAGAGGTCTTTTCCGACCATAATGGTTCTATGATTCTTCAGTTTATTACTCTGTCTTCTCTTTTGAAAAGCTGCATAAGATGTCACAGCATTTTCTTTTAATCATAGATGTACTCTCAAGAAAGTTGGAATTTACAACATTTTTCTTTGTTTGTTCATCTGTTTCTTTTAGTCATAGAAAATACCCATTAAAAAATATAGTTTGAACAGAAAATTTGTAGGTTGGTCAATGGCTTGATCTGCTCAGTGATGAAGTTCAATTCTATCTTCAGAGTGATCACTAACATTGTCAGACCTCTGGCAGCCTGTGAGTTGAAAGATGCAAAATGTACAGAGATGCAATATCTTTTGTTAAACTAAGCCAATATACTGAGGAAAGGGAGGAAAACCCACAACAGAAGAGCTGACAAGCTTTTAAGTGTGCAAAATATTACATGAGACATGTAAGCTCTTGAAGATCTTCACAAAAGCTGCTCTATATTTTATGTTATTTAAGTAGTACAGGTTGAATCCACACCCAAATTAAAAACTAGTTCCTGTGAAATTCCCATTTATACAAAAACCTCTCTATGTACCATCTTTCTCATCAGATCAGACAAACCAGAAGCTTTAGGGTGACATGCTATTGTAACAATCCATGTTGGTCACCAGCTTCAAAGAGTTTTGCACTGTGTTTGAATGCAGTATTAAGTTGTCCTGCCCTACACTATAACCTGCTGCCATTTACAGGTCTGTATTTATCCCAAGTAGAAATAAAAACTAAATCCTAGCAACTTAACTCATCCCCTTTGCCTTAGGGTGTGCAGTAGCTTTTCCTCAACATTTCTTCTCTAAATAGCTACGCCACTTTGGGAATAAAACCAGCCAGTGACAGAAGTTGCCACAACACTTTGCTCATGTTGTTTCTCTTGAGATCAAGTCAAAATGCTTAGGAACAAGAATACTTTTTTTTTTTTTTGCTATGAAATACTGAAAAGCCTGTTTCACTTCCTTTACTGTGTTCCTTACCATCAGTCTTTTAACCACTGAGTAATTCACTGCTGCCTACACCATGACAGCTAGCAAGCTTGACATGCACAGCTTTGTTTCTCTGTGTTTTAATACATTGCAGCTTAAGATCTTGTACTCCGTCCAAGTTGTACAGTGTGGAATCCGGACAACAATCTTTCTATACATTTAGGACCCATTGCTGGCAGTTTAGGTCCATGGTATTGCTCAAGTATCAGAAAAGATGTTTAGATGTAATGCACTTCTACCAGTGAAGGCATATGTTCTTATCACTTAAAGTTGTAAGAAAAGTTCAGCTGTAAATAGAATTAAATGGAGATGCAAAAAAAAAAAAAAAAACTAACAGAAAATTAGTGGACAAGATTAGCTAAGGGCTTTCATCTTCTATTTTATTCTGTTAATGATAATAAATATTGACCAAAGGAAGTCCGTGGATTCCGAACATCTAAACAGAGTAAAGTCATAGCTTAACAGCACACTGAAAACACTGGCTGCCAGATAAGAGTCTGAGACAGAATGAGGAGTCTCAAAGCACAACAGATGGATTTTCAAGTCAGAAACAGATCTCAGTGTTGCCTCAGATGGTGGAATGTGAAGAATAATGCTATGTTTAATTAAAAGATAATTGGCTAATCGTGCTTATAGCCATAGTTTGTTGATTTGATAGGACTAAAGGTCATAGACCTTTCAGCTTGAGACCATGTTAGTTGCAACTGTTCACAGGCACAATTACTGAAACAGAAACCACTTAAACCTGTATTCTAAAGTAACTACTCTTAAGAAGGACATGCATAGCAGCTCACTTAAACCACAAAGTATTCATAATCGCCTCCCTTGTGCAATGATGGGAACATAATTATACCCTTTGCTGTGCTTTTGTAGAGAGCTTATTTGTCTTTTGAATTTATGACAAAGGTCTTCTCAGTTTCAGATAAAGTATAAACCCTCAAAATAAAATTATAAGTCTGTCATTTTACTCTAAGACCTCACCCCTGGGAGGGAAATGAGGAATAATTTCTGACTAGTGAAGACTAAGGTCAATGTCGTACTAGACTCCTGAGGAAGTATTTTCAAATACAGATTTCAGAAAATATCAAACTGCAAAAAGAAGGCAGTTCTCCAGGAAGGTCTTAATTTGCAAGAGCTCTGAAACCCAAGACCACCTTTCTGCAGTTCTCTCTTCCTCACTTTAAATCTTTTAATAGACAGGTTACTGGTTACATCACTTTCTCAGTTGCCCTGCAACAGTATCTCCTTTTTAGCTCCCCTTTCCTACATCTTTATCTTCATTTGAAGTCAGCTGGGGGCTGCCTGCCTGCTCCACTAAATTGGGTACTGAATTAAAAGTGGCTTTTGCTAGCTGCACATCTGAAAGAATACATATAGTTCCACTGCAGACAGCATCCAAAGCCACTGTGCCAGTTAAGGAGCAAAACCACAAGTTCACATAGAAAGAAAAAGCAAGCAACTATGAAGAACAAACACATTAGTTATAAATATGAACTCTTCATTTGCATAGAAAAAATTTCTTTAGTATAAGAGTGATAGATCACTGGAATGGACTGCCCAGAGATGTAGTGGAGGCCCCAACCCTGGAGTTGTTCAAGGCCAGGCTTGATAGGGCCCTGGGAGACCTGAGCTAGGGAGAGATGTCCCTGCCTGTGTAGGGAGGTTGGACCAGATGAGCTCTAGAGGTCCCTTCCAGCCTAAAATGTTCTATGATTCTATGATTTCTTCTTTTGCACAAGCACTGCAAAAACTTGGAGAAAGTTACTAAAAATTACAAGGATGGACACTTGTACCACACTTTAATTTTCAGGCTAAAGAGGAGCATTACAACCTCCAGCAGCAGCAGTAAATAGGTAAATAAATAAAAATCCTAGAGCATTCTAGAGTATTCTAGAGCAAGACCTCTCATCTATTCCTCAGATTCAAAATCACAGTACCATTACTGATAACTAAGGACAGTGAACTTCAAAAGTATAACAATGTCAGTAACTTCCACTGAGTTTTGAAATGTCATGAACAAGCACACACTTTAAAGCTACAGTTGTGGTTGGTGGGATCTCTTTCAAGCAGAGAAAGTCCAAAATACCTGCAAGGACCTGCTAGAGTATCACCCACGAGGACTCACACTGTCATCACCAACTGCTACAGCAGATAATTAAATGGGGCAGATGAGGGGCTGCTTCTTCTGACAGCAGGAGAGTAATGAAAAACTTAAGCCCTACATTGGCAAAATGCAATTAAATATGACTATTCTGCCAATTTATTTGGAGTTGCAGAATCACAATTGTTTCAGCAACTGTGTCATTTAATTCTACACAGCTCCATCTGATGCTTTATTTTAACATTTTTTTGAAGATTGCCAACAGTAATTGATCCAAGATGTTAAAGCACTCCAATTTTACTTGGTTGTGATTTGTAATCAGAAAGAAATGAGCAGTTAAAAAGGAGAATTACTGTGAAGTTACTAAAAACCTTCATAGTAACAGCAAATGACCTCCAAAAATTGCCCTCAAGGAAAATAATTAAAAAAAATAGAAAAGGAAATTATTTCTTTCCTGTTTAGCTACTTGATTTCTTTTATACATACCTTCAGGTTTAGTCTCTCTAAGCTATGTTGGCACCCATCAGATCTAGAACGTTATTTTAAAATGAGACCTAAGACCCTGATGCACTTAGCTGAGACTAAGTGCAAATATAGCGAATATTCAGATTCATGATAAAAGCTGGCAGTAAGTTGCTGGAAGTGCTTATATCAAAAGTCAACTCAGACAACTGCTGAAACCCAACAGGATTTTGTAAAATCCAACAGGACCCAAAACTTCAGTTACTGATCGAATTTGAGGCTTTATTATAGCATAGTCCTGTGTTTCACATTTATTCCTCAAGAAAAAATAGTAAAACATTTTTCCTCAATATATTACTGAATACAAGTACTGTAACAGTTTACTTTAGAGTGTAAAGCTAAGGTACATTATAATGCCTTTTGTTTTCTCTGAAGGAGAAACCCATTAAGATTGTACGAAAGCCTAGAAGGGCAGTATGAAGTAAACTTTATTACATTTTTAGAGAGAAAGCAAGGCGTTAGTGTTAAAACAGCAGGGCTGTTCTTCCCAATTTAGCAAGAACATTATTAGCTCATACCACCTCAATTCTAAAGTATTGTGTGAGACCCTCTACCTCTATAGCTGAACAATTAACAACAGGGACTAATTTACAACTCAGAAATTATCTCATTTTGTCTGCATTGTTCAGAATCCTTTATAGAACACTATTAAAGGAAATAAGAGTATTTTAGTGCTTTATACTAGTGACCTACATTAAAATAATTTACCTTTTGTTATGAAAAAAAAAATCCTATAACAATAAAAATTGTTTGAACTCCTTGAGAAGTACTCAATTTCTATAGTGAGTCTTTAAAAAATTAAACAGATTTTATTTGGCTATCTTTCTGCAGGTGTTTACTTCTTCCATGAATCAATGAGTTATTCAGTTTACTTGTGATCCCTCTGTTAAAGCAAGCAGTAGCATTGATTTACAGAGTATTAAGGGACAACATCTTTTCCTCTTACCTGCCCTAAAGATTTTCTACCTGTGAAGTCCTGGTTATGACTATATAGGAGAAAGTGATATGCAGTCAAACTACATTCCAGTCAATACACATCATGTAAGCTTCCAATAAGCACTACACATAGGACAGGGCAACATTTGCTATTGACCAGTTTAGCTGAAACACATAGTCCCATTTAGCACACATTTCTTCACAAGACCAGGAAATATTTTTTCTTCAACTAATAAAAAAAATAAAAAAGCTCAGTCCAAACTAAGCCCATACTCAAGTTACAAACTAAAGCCATACTCAAGCACCCTGGATTTTTTTCCCATAGTTGCCAAGTCCACAATGACAGCTTCATTTGGAAGGCCCTATCTTCTTGTCAATAGGCCTGAAAAAGTTTGCTAAATAGGTATGGGATGCTACTGATAAAAACGTGATGATCCTACAGAAACCTGAAAAATTCATGAATGCCTTGGTACAAGCACTTCATATTTTGTTAGAGTTTGTTCTGACATTCATGTGAGAAATGAGAGCTCAGGAAATGACAGGAGTCAATCAAAGCCCGTATAATTTTATTTTCCTCCTGTTTCTAATTTGAAACCCTGCTTAAGAATTTACTATAAAGATGAAGCCTAAGTCCATGCTCCCTGGCAAACACACAGAAAAACATCTCAGTGCCAAGTATTTCCAGCTGTACAATAGTTTTGCCAGAATTTATCCATCTTGAGTGCTTGCCACACCACAAAAAGCTTTAATTGGAGCACTCAATACACAGAAAGTCTCTAAAATAAGTTGTCTTGGTGCTATTTTGTTTCCTTTTTCCTTCCACCATTTGTCCTGTACTTACTGAATCCCAGAGTAACCGATGCCTTTGTGGTATGTCAGAGATTTGGTACTAAGCTGCTGTTGTCACGTTACTACCTTGGTTTTCAGCCACAGTAAACGTACAAGCGGCACCACATTAAAACTAAAAATTTATAGCTCTAAGAAATTATAGTTTAAGTTGCTATTCATCAACATAATTGGATGTTAATAATATGGTGTACAGTGCTGGCATTCATATCAGGTACACATACTATACATTTATTAAGGATAATTCATTCTCCTGAAGTTCTAATGAGTGCTGCTTAATTTCAGCTTTAATCAAATGTCAGAGGAGCCAGAAACCCAAGCAGAGACTGTTTTTCACAGGTGGCATTTTATAAATAAGTCAAACAGAGCTTTTTTAGCATTAAGTGTGATTATACTTGGCTTTATCTCTTCCTACATACATTCTCTTCCTTATTTGCATCTATTTTTCTTACAGCCCGTAAAGGGAGATGAATGGAACTGAATGTTATGTTCCGATTGTCTGCTTGTTCCAGTAACTATTCTTCATTGTATGACTACCTTTAATGGATATATAATATATATTTTAAGACAGGTGAGGAAAAAAAAGTAATTTGGAGATTTTCAAACATGTTTTTCAGATATTTTTGAGCTACATATTATATGAGGTTTTTCAACTGCATACGAATAAGCTGATGCACACTTTAGAGCTATTATGCTAAATGCTATGATCATGTTAAGTACTCTCTCTTTTGTCAGAAAGTTCTGCCATTGGCACAAGATTAAAAAAGCAGAAGAAACTAATTGCAGCTCATAATATTTGCTAACCTCTAACTGTCATCCACTACCACTGTCAGTCACAGTCTGAATGCAAACTGATACATAGACGTGTTCTTAAAAAAAAATAAATTGATTGATCACAGAATTACTACACCCTATACCGTTCAAATCCATCTTTTTTCTGGCACGTGCTGTGAAGAAAATGGAACTGAATATGGTAAGATACTGCAGTAAGCACCAAAAAAAGACCCTAAATATAGCAACATTTTCATTGTTTGCTATGGAGACTAAGTTCTGCATCTTTATGATAGTAAATTTATAAAAATAAATTCAGAATACTCCATTATCACCATCAGCTTCACATGTAGCATGGTCACCAAAATGGTTGCTTAGAATCAACAATATACATTATAATAATACACCCAAAGGTAAGCATACCTATTCCTATGAAAAACAGTAACCATCCAAACCTTGCCCCAAACAGCTTTTTTATGTAATTAAACTCTCAGATTTCATTTTGCTCTGAGAAGAATATACCCGCTCTGCAAACAAGAGGTTGTTTACACGGCAGGGCATTCATTTAAAGACTTAAGTCAGATTTTAAAAGACCCACCTCAACACTGTGTGAGAACTCCAGTAAAAGCCTCTTGTCCCACCCTTGTGTTTGCTCCATGTAATTCAAAGCTAGTGCCCATACACAAAAATCACCAACTAACTGCAACTTATGTTTTCTTGAAATAAGTCCTCCTGGAAGCAACTCTTTCAGTCTTCATATGCCTCCCTATCCATACTACATAAGGAGATGGAATCTACCCTGAAAGGAGAACCCCAAATACAAATACCTATACATATACAAACACCTGAACAAGTGTAAAACTTATATCTCTGCTATTGACACAGTAAAAATCTCCCTACACCAGAATCATTGACGTCTTACCTCTGCATTTCTGGGAGCATAACACTTCATCCACTGCCACAGGTACCCTACCAATATGTACACAGATTAATCTGAACAACCATTTCAAACCACAATAAAGTCATACAGACAAAAATGTCCACTTGCCAGTGAGGGAACACAAAACAATCCTTTTTCTTATCTTTTATTCCTGAGTGATAAATCATAACTCTATTGGGCATTGAAAATTATAGCCCTGTCCTTCCCGTACAAATAACCACTCTATCTCCTTTCCCAGCAACTTCATACTCTACAGCTATAAGAAACTACTTTCCTTCAATCAACGTCACTGCCTACGTAGTTGAAGTCATAAAGATTGTTCTAAAGATGTATTTGGTTTTGAAGTTTGCTGCTACCTTCTCTGGTTTGATGAGTGGCTTGTATACCTGATAGCTTGTATGTTGTTTTCAGAACAGTTTATACTTGCCACATATTTAATAGATCAATTCTACCTTCACAGCTCACCTATGTCATAGTCCTTAGATCATCACTGTGACTACAACAGACCTTCCACTGGAAGCTAGACACAGCCAGCATGTCCAGCACGGAAGACAACCTTTTTGCTATAGTAATAAACATATTAGACAGTATGAATTCTCTTATACATCACTGGCAGAAAGTACTGAAATTTACTATCAAGATTTTTGAAATTAGCAGAAAAAGGATTTATCAGAGATTTAGTACATTACTATGCAAACACTCCTGACTTCAAGTATCCCTGATATTTTCAGTCTCTGTTACCCATTTATTTTTAAAATGTTGGAATTCTATCCTACTTGGTTAAAATCAGACTATTACATAAATACATACTATTGCATAAATAACTTCTGCATGTTAGCATTTGTAAGTCATGTCATTATGTTCACTGGGATGCAGGACTACAAGATTTGTATTCGAGCATGTAATTTGTCTTGGGGAGAGCTGATAAAAAAGCTGATGAAAAATTATGCCCCTTTTGCAATCATATTAGTTGTATATACACACCTAGCATGAGTTCGACAGAGCTAAGGAACAAGTATGAAACGCAGCATTTTGGTAACTGTATGTGGCATCTTTATAACTAAGTGGTATAGTTATTAAAAGCAAAAACCATTGATTAAAAATTAATGCATTTCTTGTACAAAAAGCCAGAGGGGATCTGATAATATTGGAGAATGTGTGCTTTTTCACCAAAATGTATTTGACAGCTGTTAAGCAGTATTTAACCATCACAACACTCAAGGAGTGAAGTGGTTCTTCAAATGGCAGTGGAACAACTGATAGCAACATGTGGCACCAATCATCTGGTGCAAATCTTTTTCTTGAAGAGTTATTCATTTTCTGTACTCCCATATCCTTTAAATTAACTCTGAAAACTGTTTGTAGAGTCTGCAACATCTCTATAATTGCTTTCATACAGACCTTAGTTGTTGGGGTTTTTGTTTGTTTGTTTGTTTGTTTTTCTTGTTATCCTACAGCTTGCAAATCTGGAAAATGCTGCTGACTTTCAGCATTCCACATTAGGTTTTAGATTTGTTTCCAAAACCAGCACTTAAACTTTTCCCAGCTAATTCTATATGTCACAGTCTCCTGGTCTCCTGCAGTCAATCAAATATTTTATAAGGCAGGAAATAAAAAGAAAAATCGCAAAGTCTTTAAGGTTCCAATCAACACAGGGAGTTAGTTCCAGGACCTGAAGCTGATAGAGAAATAAAGATTCTGTGGAGCAGGTGCTAGGGAAACGTCTTTGTTTGTTTGTTAATAAAGTCACTAAAGGACTTGAAACAAACAAACTATGCCTAATGTATAAGAGAATTTACAAGTAGCGGTCAGAAGTAGGCTGTACGACAGCTGGCCTGATGATACAGTGTCACTGCAGCTTAAGTAAAAGAAAATTTCATGTTGAGAACACACCAGGAAACCAGTCATATGCTTTAGAAGGTGGGAAAAGATATTCTGGATGGCAACCATCCCAGGTATGTCATCCCATGAGTAATCTTCCCCTCTCAAGGAACAAAAAACCCCAAACAAACAGGTAGATGTGAAAAGATGTTTCAGAGTCTCTTGTTTATAAAAACCTCAGATAATAATATGAGGTTGATACTCAGAGACACTCCTTGAGAGCAAACTTCAGGCTCAGTCAGCCTGCAGTTACAGGGCAGGTTTGGAATAACAGCTCTCTGTGAGAAGCGAGTTTATGAGAACCAATTTATAACACCCTCCCAAAGAGCTCGGCTCTGCATGGCCGCCGGTTGTGCACGCAGCCTGGGAAGGGGGAACCCAAAGCAGCTGCAAAGCCATAAAAAGAAGTCAGGTGAATTGCTTGCCCATTTAAGCCAGTTGTACCTATCCAAATTCAGTCTCCTGGCTCTCAAGTAGTGATCTACCCTGAAGCAAAAGTCCCAAAGGCTGGAAAATCAGCTACTACAAGTGTAAATGAAGTATTTGTTATCAGCCAGGGAAAGACAGAACTAGGTAAACATAAACATGATGCCCCCCATTCGCTACATCCAGATGAAAATGGTGTTTTAAGGACTATGGTTGCTTCCAGTAGCATTTTCTCTGGCTGTGCTTGGCAAATCAACTAGTAAGTATGGCTACCACTTTAACATCTTATTGTCTGAACAAAATTAACTGCTTTAAGCTTTGATAAACACTTGATGAAAAGACAGAAGGAAGAAAGCACTGTTGCAGAAAGCAACTAGAACTCAACAAAACTATATTAACTTAAGCAGAAGATGCAAAGTTCCATCCAGAAGAGAGTTTATGGAAGGAAATATGATTCCATCGCTGTGAGTGCTAGGTCAGCTTAGCTATACTCACTTTATCAGCAGCATATTTGTGAAACAATCCTTTGGTCCAGAACTGAGTGATTCTGAAATTGGCTCATGTGCTCTACAGACGCCACTGAAATCTTGGAATTATTTGCAAGTCTAAGAGCTTTGTCACATGCCTAAATATTACCCACAGTTACCTATGTATGACTTAATATATGACAAATTTACACTTGGGAGCTCTCCTTTCTCAAATTTTCATTGTGTACCAGAAAAAAGCTCATGGAAATATAGTCACTGTCAGAATCTCCTTTTCCCAGTATACAGGAGACCTATTCAGCACAAAAAGTGACCTGTAAGTCAGCTGAAATGTAAACTGTGCTCATGCTCTAGGAAACACAAACCTGGTGTTGTGTAAGCTTAGTCTTTTAGAGGTGCACCAGTGATGACAGTCACATAAATAAACCTACAAGAAGAATTTTACGTTTGGAAACACTATCAAGAGGTGGCTTAAACTGTTATTGTCATACAGTATATTTTATTTGAAGAATTTTGGGTTTTGGTGTTTTAGAAAAAAATTATAGCCCAGAGGGGCCATCATCTGAAGTCATCTACAAGTGTAGTCGATGCTAATAAATATTCATTCTCTATAGGTTTAAATGCAAGAATGTTACCAACCTGCTTCTGTGGGTGTTCATCTTCTATGGAAAAAACAGCATTTCTATTTTGAATCCCTGTTCCACTTTAAGAACTCCCTCCCTTCCCCCCCTTTTTTTTTGTTTTCCCTCTTGATCCTTGGTACTTGATTTAAGAGCAGATAACTTTGTCAGCTCATAACACCATCCTTGTTAGAATGTATTTAAAGGCAAACTACTCTGGTGAACAAATTATCAAATTACATCTCATTTTACATTGCTTCCCTTAACAGTTGTCTTCTCAGAAGCAGGATCTTTGGGACACAGTATGTTACAAGCCCAGAAAACAATTAAGTTTTCTAAATTAATCAGAAGAGTGCTAACTTAATTAAATCTGTCTGAATCTCATAGCATTCAGGTTACTGATCAAGACCTTGAATACTATGCAAACGTCCATTTTAAACAAAAACAGAGACTGAAACAACACTTTGATTCTCAGAGGTAGTGCCCCCAGAATAAAAAAAAAATATAGAAGAAAGAAAAATGGAGAAAGTTTAGGCTTATTGCATGTACAATAACCCTATCACACTGGAACATGTTCGCTGTAGCAATTGGCCAGGGACCCTTCACCATCTGTCTCCCAGAAAGACAACACCAGTGTGGAAGTATTGGGTGAAAAAGTAAGCTGCATAGCAGATTTATTTTAGTCTGGTCTTTATCAGAATTAAAACATAGAATTCTGATCCAGAATACTGCAGCAACTAGGATAAAGTTTCTGGTCAAATCACATTAATGAAAAATCAGTGACTCAGAGCTGTATAAAACACCTACTAAGAATCAGTCAAGGCCCAAAGTATGAGGTACCATAGGAAAACTCCCACAAAAGCTGAGGGAATAAGTAGCACAGATGCCTGGACTAGCCCAGGTTTTATCGCCTGAGGTTCTCAGATGCAGACATTTCAAGCCTGTTATACAGCCAAGAGAGATACTCCCAGGAGGCTATTCAAAACTTCAGAAAGGTTGGCTTACTCTCCAAAGATGTCTCTTTCTCTCTCTGTATTACCTGAAGCTAAAGACTAGGGACACTATGATTCTAAAACTGCAGCAGCATGAAGTGAGGCCAGCATGATCAGGATTTACCTAAGAACAGAAAATTTATACAGCTCAAATCTGCAAAAAAATTAAATAATACTGGCAGACACAGAATTCGTTAGAACTTGAACGATTTGTGGTGTCATGTTAAAATATCAGTAAGGGAAGCAATAAATGTTATCACTGACCATAGCATACAGCAATAAAGAACAACGAACATACAATTATTAGTGACCAAAAGCAGCAGAGAGACATAAATTTAAGAGTGAAAACTAAGAAAAGTATCCTTTCTTCATCAGGGAAGGAAACATTTCCATGTTTTTCCAGTTCTCAAAGACCAATCAAATGTTTTGTAGTATACGAAAAGTACTAGGCTATAAGCAAAATAAAGAAAGGAAACCAAAGAAAGGATAGAACTGGTACTTTTAAGAAATGTGCTTAAACTTGTTCATTTTTAATGTTAGAAGGTGTTGGAAGTAGGTTTTTTCTCATATTGATCTATGAACGTGAGAAGACATGGAATCAAATACAGAAAAAGTAAGGGAAGCTAGGGTGTTAGGAGAAGAAACAAGTCTTGGCTTTAATTTGCTAAAATATTATCAGAGGAGCAATATTGCTCCGTAGCATCTGCTGATGTAATGTTGTTTAAGTGCTTTTCAGAACAAGGCATTGAAAGCCCCATTCCTAAAAATTAAAACTAGAATTTGATTAAAATTACAAATTTTAGTTATGAATTGATACAACAGTAACGTATGATATTTACATATCAGTTTCAACTTTTCAACACTGAAAGGTCGGCACAAACATTAATTTGGGATCTCTTCACTGAGGAAACGTCTTACTCTACTGTTATGGGGGAAAAAGATAAAAAACAGATGGAAAGAAAAAAAATATAATGCAGTACTTTTTACTCCTGAGCTCTCTTTAGTCTAGAACCTTATGCTGCTTCATAGAAATTTGTGATGAGATATACTAGAAACTGTACAATTTTTGTTCAACTGAAAGGATTCACAGATCAGAAGCACAGTGTGTTGGCTCATGATTTTTGACAGCTTGTCAGTGGTGGTACCAGAAATCGCTGTATCCAGCTGCTTGCCCCATCCCTACCCCAACATGGCTAATGCTGCAGGAGCTGCAGAGTGCCCACTGCTGTGTCAACATATTTCATAGCTGGGTACCGTTGACTTCAAATACCATCTATTTCAATCCAGATATGAGTTCAGCAGATGAAGCGGCACTAATCATCTGTTCTGCTGCTGGGCAGTGACTCCACCCGTGATGGGGAGATGGCAGGCACAAGAGCTGCTCAACTCCTCCAGGTAACCACATCACAGAGAAGATTCATTTTAGATCATGGTGAAATCTTGTGGACTGGAAACAGGAATTCCTTGGCATCAGGGACATGGATTGCAGGAGGAGAAATGAAAAAAAGCAAAGAATATCGCAGTACCCATGGTATAACTTTCACTTATCTCCAGCACCTTAAAATATGGAGTGGTGTGAAGGAGGAAGAACAAAAATGAATGTGTTTGGGTCCTATAGATTCCTGGAAATATCCAGTGTTCGGCAACATCCAGCCTGTAACTTATCTGTGAAATAAACATATTTCTGTAAATATTCCAAGCGTATTAGCAGCTTCAACTCATTACTCTGCCTTCTGTAGCTCACTGTACAAACAAGTTTCTAAAGAAACCTTTAATCCCTAGTGGAAAAAGTGTGGACATTTTGCAGTGTCATCTGACATGTTAGCATTTCCTGAAAGCAATGGCTGCTCTGAACAACTGGAGATAGATTTTCTCCCTATTCATTCCTACCTGGGTTTAGCTGGAGACTCAAAGCACTTGCACAACATGTTGCAGAATAAGGTCACAGCAGGCACAGCTTTCAGTGTCCTCATATGACAAGACTACCTAGCTTTTATTGATGAAAGATACATACTGGTCTACCAGAATCAGCTTAGGTTGTACTCAGTGAGCCATACGCTTGACGTGAACAAGAAAGCTGATCTTGAAGAGCAAGTCAGTAGTTGCAAATCCTTTCTCTACACAAAACCAAGATGATTTAATTGAACTCTGCCTGCTGTTACTCTATTTCTAGACATATTGAACAGCAGTCTGGATTTTCCAGACAATTATTTGCCCTCTGTTCCATTATGTACATCTCTCTGCATTTTCTTGCAGCCATATGGGCTAGTGTAAAAATATCAAAGTCACCAACAACAGCTTTACTTATAAATAGCCCTAGGAGAAAGTAATCTAAGTTTTGGGATGAGCAGGTGTTGAAATTACAGGCATCTGGGTAAAAAAACCCTGCATTCTGTAACACTCTCTGATAAGGCTGGCATATATATTAGCAAATACTTGCCACAGCTCCTTTAGCATATTTAATTTAATTCAACATTAACAAAGCTATGGAAGCTGAAGGAAAGGACAAAGACCTCCATAAACTTTTGAACAGCTTCCTCTTGGCTCTTGATATACAAATACTACCATTTTCCCCTAAAACTGTGATTTTTGATAAAACTATCCTTTTATGCTAATATAAAAAGTTATTAGTATTCAGCAGTGAAAGCTCTGGAGAGCTATTTCTAACAGTTTAAAAATAGAATTAAAAAATGTTCCTTTAAACATCACCAAGGGGAATTGCACAGTCAGGAGAGAAATTGCTTACAGTTATGCACAAACCCGTGGTACTTAAGGGGAAATAAAGGCCTTCAGTCACAGAGCATCCATTTGTGTCCTTGGGAACACAGGGAAAGGGGAAAGAGAACTTGAGCTAAGCATATATAATATCTCTTTCAGAGTGGGTTCAAAGGACTTTGTGCAAAACAGCTTTTCAGATACAGTAAAAAAAGTACAGAACTATGTGCAAGGGACGAACAACTGACTGACAGTCAAAAGACCACCTCCTCTGGATGCACAGGTAGGTCAGGAAACATATCAGTTCTGGTCATTCAAAAAAGAAAATTATTTCCTAAAAGCATCTTTATCTTCTGGACCATAGGAAGGTTCCAGGTAACCAAGGTGACCATAGAGCTCTCCTGAGTATCTTTCCCTTTCTTGGGCAGTCTTCATTCATCAAGAAGCAGTGTGGCATAATGATACGGGGACTCATTGCTCAAAATTAATATCTGGTGATGCATGTGATCTAATAGACCACATTTTTACCATCCCGTGAAGTTTCAAAGGTTCTTTTAGATCACATGAAAAAATGATCACATGGATCAAATTGTGATGTAGTGGATACTGAAATCTGTGGGATCCCTCTTCCTAACTCCCCATTCTGCAAATCGTGAGTACTAATGGACCAGAATGAGTTATGTATAGTGCCATTTCAAGAGGAGGACACTTTTCTATAAAATACAGTTCAGAAAATAAGATTTTCCCTCTGTTTGTTAAGGGTACAAGACAACTGGCATTCTACATGTCCAAAATGAAGAGAGATGAAAACTGCTGTCACAGCTACATTCCAACAACAAAACTCAAAGGAGGCAAACATTGAATCTAGATGGTACAGGATTTAGTTCCTCCACAACCCTCTAGTTTTATCCTTTAAGGCCTTAGATCACAGTTCAACAGTATGCTACAATAATATTTTTTTTTTTATGTATCCACTTAAAAGGCTTTATTATGGTTCCACACAATACTACATGTTTATTTCTCTTCCAAAATTATGTTTTCTCTCTGCTAAGTTGAAGGTAATAGTTGTTGAATACTTATTAGGATTTTCCCTATTTGATTACTGTTAATTAGAGTCGAGCATGTAGTGCATCAGACAGGAGGACTGCAGATCATCATGACACTTCAAACAGCCTGTTTAACTTCAGTAGAGCCTGTTCAAAGTTTGGGGCCAGGATAAATCTTCACAAGAGGTGCTTATGCATAGTTGTGTAACATTACACAGCATGGGGTGCTGGACTGCTTGGTTAATTAGTTTAAGAGCCTGTTAGTGGCAGCTCACCTTTAGGTTTACAACTGGAAATTGCAATTAGCATGAAACAGTTTTCTTTCTGGGTCCAATTTCTCCCACACAAATTGTTCTCACAGACGTCTCACCTAAGAAACCCAGGACTGTAGCCAGTCATCATTCAGTTAGTCTCTTCAACTGGTGTCTCCATGGGACGTCTAAAGTAACATCAAAGGGTTAGGATAATCCCAACTGATCTTGGAAGAAGTCCAGGGTTTCCTGAGGCTTTAAGGCTGTGATTAAAGAATACACCTGTCTGCTCCAGTAATGAGGTCAGACTACCTTTGCCAACAACAGATTGCTTTTTATCCTGTGTGATGCACCTCCTGGAGGAACTGTCAGAAAAGGTGCAAATATGAAGCAGTTAAACAGCCATTCAGCATCAAATAACAGACTCTACAAAGCCACAACCATTACAGAACTCCCCCCTACCAAACCCTGAATCAACTCCCTCTTCTTCACATGGCAAATAAATAACAAATGACAACATGGTGCTGAGTCACCTTGCACACTATGATGGAATTTGTTGGTTTTGTCTAGGTTGGCTGAAGGCAATGCAACCTATAAAGAAAACATCTTTGAAACAAGGAGAACTTAAAATTTGCTTGAACTCCAAAATTAGAAGTAAATATTACCCTCTCCTCTGAGTACTCACGCATATTGACATTTAACAGTTAACCCATGACTATGCAGAAAGTCAATCATAAAGTTAGTATTTCAGTTTACAATTAATTGACATCTTTTTTCTGTGTTCTCAATACTAGACAGTAATTTATCTTTGAGCCTTATCAGCTGAACTTACCAGGTTACAAGTGTTAAGCAACCAACCCTCACATCAGCCAGCCACAAGATACTAAAAGGGAGTACAATTAGGCTGGAAATAGAAATAAATTATTCCAGTCAAGAAAATAGTTTCTCACATATACTGACTGTATTAGTGGCCTTTTCTTCTACCTCATGTCAGACTCACTATCTGTTTAGGCCCATCTGCTTGTGCTAATTTAAGGGTCAAGCAATTAAGACATGAGTCTTTCACATATATGGGTCACAGTTATTCAGAGGAATGACTGGTATTCGTTAGTCACATATAAAATTAACTGCATCATATGCCAGACAGAGACAGGTCCATCAGATGGCACTGAAAATATAACCTTTTGTTTCCAAGATATTCACTACTTCTTACAAAAATACATCTAATGTAAGATGGGATTAAAGGCAAAGACATACTCTGAAGAAAATAGTTTCAATTCTTAAAATTGGTATTTCTTATATATATATATATTATTTTTTAAGACAGAGTTCTAGTCATCAGGAACTGTGGGAAATTCTCTCTTCTGCAAGTTTTATTGAACCCTCAAAAGCAACAGGGTTACACTGATGGTGTAGATTTACCTGGGACCACTGTCTCCTGTCAATGCTCTGACACTACTGATATCCCCAGTGCTCTGGCAAAACTTGTCACTGTCCCTCACCCCCTCTCCCAGAGGGAAGCCAAAGAACTTGAGCACAAAGAACCAGCACAAGATGCTGAATTCCTCAGAGCATTCAGGAGGCTGCCAATGCCTAAAAGTGGTAGCATGCTGTACTGGGTTCAGCTGGGACAGAGTTAATTTTTTTTCTGGTGGTTGGTACATTGCTGTATTTTAGATTTTTTAGATTCACAACATGGCTTCACCTACTGCTGTCCTGAAAAGATTATGGCATGCTACCTATCCACACAGCCAAGGAGAAGGGCTAGGAGAGTTTAAGCAATAAAAAAGCTTTGTTTTAATGTGGTACTTACAGTTTGTTAGTTATTGTATCAATCACAACATTTCATATGCTGCTTTTAAACCTATGCCTGCAACATGTTAGACAGTGAGGCAAATAATCGTGCTAGTTTTGCTAAGCCTTAGCATATTAATCAGCATTCTCTACTGTTTATAATAATTACAAATCTTGATCAATTCATACACAACATTCTTGATAAATAAATATGTATCTATGGTTATCCAAGTTTGCTTTCTTCACACTTTTCTCAAGACTCTTCTCAGAGCTGTCTTAAAAGCATACTGAAAAATTATTTCTATCTTAACTGAACACCGTAATCCTAAAATCCTAACTCTGTTCTCCCTTTCTACAACAATTAACACACTCAACTATGGGACTAAAGATACTCTTCTTATTATTCTCACCTTTAATGAACAACATATGATTCTGCTGTGGTACACCTTCCTTTTGTTAAGTGTGCTGCTTGCTTTTCTTTCTGCTTTTGGCAGTTATCACTTCAAGAAAACAGCCTTGGTTCTGCCATGCCTCCACACAGAGATATTTGCATTCCAGGAGAGAGTTAAAAACCAATCCACACCCAGTCATCAGTTCAAGGATGAACACAACTAAGCCAACATGGTGGTTTATGCTTAAGACTGGAAGATATTCTGAGTTTAAGAATGAAGGGGAGGTATCTTTTGTCTTATCATCTGCGATAGAAGGAGGGCAGGCTGGAATACTGTCTCCCATCATCACCAGAACACTAGTTTACATTACTCTACAACCAAAGGCAACTTGAAAATAAACAGCTGAGATCAGAAAGCATAATTTTTTAGTTTTATGTGTGTGGGTTTTTTTTTCTTAAGATAATTACAATTACATTTGAATGGAAAACACATGTGGCTTGCATTGTTTTAACAGTGCAATTAAAAATGTTACTGTAAAACAGAGTGGACTTGTAAAACAAGGAAAGAAGTCTCAAAGGGTAATATATTGGCCCCATATATAATTGAAAGATATTAGAAGTTCCAGTAATATTAATATTTAATTTATAATTA
>NW_008625221.1:19317-27250 GCF_000691845.1 Merops nubicus
AAGAAAATCTCTATTCTATCAAATACCTAACTACTGCAGAAATTGTTCCTAATTTGTCATGAATTCATTTTTTTAATGCTTGCATCTCCAATTATGTTTTCAATGCATTAACAACAAGCATTTGAAACACTGATGAATTATTTTTAGGAAACTTCTTCAGTCATTTTTTGTGATTGTCCTACAGTCACCATGAAATGTATGAACTGTCTGCATATGGTATTCCTCACATAGCTTTAGATGGTCTTTTTTACTCTAGTCTTGGGAAGCAACATGACCAGCAGGCTGTTGCAGAACACAGAGTTGAAGCAATAGTGGCATGATTTTTTTCCAGCTTGTGATTAACAGACTGCATGATGAGCTCATTGATTTTTGTGGGCTTTCCTTAGAGAGGCCCGAAATAGGCAGGGAAGCAGGACAGAAAAAAGCTTCAAGCAAGTCACTTCTGACAGGACCCTCATTAAGTCCATCTTCCCACCCTGTCGGCAGCACTGCTGACACTCAGCCCCCTTCTGTTTCCTAATTCTTGCTAACTGCCATGACGTGTGTAGCTAATCTGTTTTAGTGCACAACTAAAGTTTTTTTCCTAATGTCTGAAATCTTGCTGCACTTCAGGACCCTGCTAGTGTTGAACAGAGAAGATACAACTCTCAATGTACACTGGTGGAGATGTTCAACTTTTCCACATCAACCGTAATACTGTTCACTGCTTTTCAGCTTATGACTCCCCCAGATTATGCTGTGCAGCTGATCTTTGCTTTTTAAACAAAGAAATTTCTCCTTCTCTCTCTTGAATAGCATCTTCTTTGTCATAGCCAGTGTCTCCATTTTGTAGAGATCATTTTCAATTCTAACCTGGTCTTCTGACATTCTTGCAGTCCATCCCAGCTTTAAAGCTAATAAACACGCATGCTATTCCATCATCCAGGTCATTAATAAGTACGTTGAACTGTATTAGAGCCTAGACAGATCCCTACAGAATCCCAGTCAGGTCTTTCCTTCATTTTGACGATTGATCACTGATAGTGCTCCAAATACAATTTTCAAAACAGCATTGCACCCTCCTTATTAATCTCTTCCACGTTCTGTTTCCTAAGCCTGCATGTAAGACTGTTATAGGACAATACAAAAAGCCTTGACAAAGTCAGGGTATATGACACTTACCACCTCTTCTTTAACCAAAAAGCCTGTTACCCTGGGAAGGATTTGAGAAGGGAGTTAGATTGGTTTGACATCATCTGTTCTCAGTAACTCCATGCTAGTCATTTCCCTGTTCTCTTTTCAGGGAAATTAATATTCTTGACAAAAGTAACATAACATTGATAGTAGTAGTAGGATCCATCCCACACTTAATAACAAACTTTGTCCTAAATTCCTTTATTAAAATTTTACAGAATGTGAGAACTGACATCACTCAGCTGTCAGAGACCATAAACATGAAAATATTCAGTTATCTGTAACTTTTAAATTAGACAAGTATGAGGGCAAACAAATAATAAATCTCCAGTGTCTTAAAAGAGACTAAATTAAATTGGATGAATAATTTCAGTTGTCATGATTATAAAATTAGAGTACTTAAAAAAAAAAACTTGTCAAAAAGACATGATATTAATGCGTGTCACTAGTAGTGCTGAGCCTCTCACTGAAGCGTGATTGAGTAAGAAAGGCTCATTGTAAGTGGACTAAACACAGCGATGCCTATCCTTCCTCAGTACTCACTACTTTAACTCTTATTTATTGTAGTCTGAATCCAGGTTTCAGATTATCAGCAAAGCCAAACTAAAAGTGTCTCTATCTGTTATGTGTTATCAGAAGCATGCCACAGAATGTAGCCCACAGATCCCAGGTGGAGGCCCATTCGTCTGATATAATGTCCTGCATGGCTCTTTGAAAAAGATTCCCTTTTGTTCTACAGAATGGATGTGCTTTGGTCCATGTTCTGGATCCACCTTTGGAAAATGGGGAGCAGTCATCTAAGAGCTAAAACCAGCGTTCCCATGAAGAAAGCCCCTGAGTAGTCTGACGTATCCACTCAGATGGTCCTGTCTAGGAAAGATACTTCAGTACAGAAGGTAGGTGTGCCTAGATCCTTCTCGTAATGCAAAGGTAAGTACCTGAAAATGGTGTGCACAGGTTGAGGATCTGTTACACCAGATGGCTGAGTTACAAGAAAAGGTCATAAGGCCACACAGTATCAGAGAAGCCAAGACAGAGAAACACTTAGTTTGAAAACCATGTTCCTGTAACAGACACCACTGAGCAAGAGGCATCTTGGACCATGGTGACCCAAAAAAGCAGGACCCTGCTTCATCTTCCACCCTCTAACATCACCACCAAAAACAGGCATGAAGCTTTAACCTGTAGACACCCATGAGCAAGCTCTACATGAAGAAACTGGACAAGCAACACATAGTAGATACTGTAAAAAGAAAGAAAGGATGCTTGTAGTGTGTGACTGTTAAAAGGGACTGAGGCATCCATCTGCTCTCCTGACAGGGGGTCACAAGAGGTATGCTGCCTTATGGGAGCTAAGATCCAAGACATTGTTGAGAGGGTGCCACAGCTTGTCAAGAACACTGACTACTATCGACTTTTAGTTAACACAGTCATGTGTCTTGGGAAGCTCGCATGACTGGAATGCTGTCATGGATGGCTATATACTTTTTAGGAAAGATGGGCCAGCAAGACAAGGTGGTGGAGTTGCTTTTCATGTGAGAGAGCAATTGAAACGTATCAAGCTCTACCTAGGGGGATAAAGAATCTCTTGAAAGCTTATGGTTAAGAATTAAAGGGCAGGCTAATGCGGGGGACACAGTTGTGGGTGTTTACTGCAGGTCACCTGATCAGGAAAAGGAGGTCGATGAGGCCTTCTACAAATAGCTAGAAGTAGCCTCAAGATCATATGCTCTGATCCTCACGGGGGAACTTCAATCCCCCTGATATTTTCTGGACAGGCAACACAGCTAGGTACACACAGTCCAGAAGGTTCCTGCAGTGCACTGATCATAACTTTCTAATGAGGAGAGGTGTGGTGCTGGACTTTGTACTAACAAAAAAACAAAGGTGTGAGGACTAAAGGAATGTCAATGTCACTCCAGTCTTCAAAAAGGGCAGGAAGGAGGACCCAGGAAATTACAGGCCAGTCAGCCTCACCTCCATCCCTGGAAATGGGATGGAAGAGATCATTCTGGAGGTTATCTCTAAGCATGTGGGGGAAAATAAAGTTATCAGGTTTAGTCAGCATGGAATCACCAGGGGGAAATCATGTTTGACCAATCTGATAGCCTTATAGGATAACATGGCTGGCTGGGTAGATGAGGGAAGCACAGTGGATGTTGTCTACCTTGACTTCAGTAAGGCTTTTTACACTGTGTTCCATAACATCCTCATAGGTGAGGTCAGGAGGTGTGGGTTAGATAAATGGACAGTGAGATGGATTGAGAACTGGCTGAATGACAGAGCCCAGAAGGTTGTGGTCAGCAACATAGAGTTTAGTTGGAGGCCTGTATCTAGCAGTGTTCCCCAGGGGTCAGTACTTGGTCTAGTCTTGTTCTACGTATTCATCAACAACCTGTGTGAAGGAGTGGAGTGCATCCTCCAGCAAGACCACTGATGATACAAAAGTGGGAGGAGTGGCTGACACACCAGAAGGCTGTGCTGCCATTCAGCAAAACCTAAACAGTCTGGAGAGTTGGGTGGAGGGACATCTCATGAAGTTCAGTAAGGGCAAATGTGAAGCCCTGCACCTAGGGAATAACCCCATGTATCAGTAGAGGTTAGGGGTTGACCTGCTAGAAAGTAGCTCCATGGAGAAGGATCTGGGAGTTCTGGTTGGCAACAAGTTAACCATGAGCCAGAAATGGGCTCTTGTAGCCAAGAAGGACAATAGTATCCTGGGGTGCATTAAGAAGAGTGTGGCCAGCAGATCAACAGAATTTCTCAAAGACGCTGGAGGAGAGTAAACTGTCTCTGTGAATACTATGAACCATGAAATCCTAAAATAAAACCCCCACTATGTAAAGAGGTAAGTTCCACACTTGAAAAGAATAGGTTTGATTGATTTATATATAAATAGAGAGACTGAGAATAGTTGAAAGATGCAATCTCAAAAAAAAAAAAAAAAAAAAGACTTGATGTAGACGTTATAAAAGAAGGCTGCAGGGCTTTGTTTGCATTTACATTCATAGGCACTCTCATCCTACTTTTAAGTATCTTATCGGAACAATTTGTTCCTTTACCTCTGCAGCTTCTATTATTTCCTCCAGCTGCTAGTCTAAAAAATCCCATGCTTGAAATCTAATCAAGCCTGAAAGTATCCAGCACATAGCTTGTGTTTTTATTACTAGTCTAAGAAATCAAAGAAAAATTACTACAATTTTCCCTTGAGACAGTTCTGATCTTGAAAAGTAATGAAGGATGTTGTAGGAAGAAGGGGAGACATCACACAAGGAGACAATGACAATGAAGGAAGGTGATGTTAAGGATTAAGTTGAAGTTAAGGACTGAGCTTTGAATTGTTCTCAGTATGGAAGATTTGAGTATCAATAAGCCTATGTCTAAAAAAGAGGAAACTGAGCCTGAAAATAGGCTCTTAGCTTTTCAAGAGGAAGGTTGCAATCAGCGATGGCAGTGAGTGAGTAGGTTTGGTTCAACTGCAAGGCCAGAAATACAACAGAAGCCACTCAAAAAGCAGAAGAAAACAAAGGTATTCCTGGAAGACGTAGTGTCTGGCAAAGTACATCTGTGCTCGCAGAGCTAACTGGGACTGGAGCATAGGGAAGGAAGGGAAAGCACACGTAACTCCTTATGATGACCTTCCCTTTTCTACCTGTGACAGAGCCCAGATTCATGAATGCCCTGAATCATCAGACACCAAATTGACTCATCATCTACTACTTCTGACCTACAAGTGTGTATGCCCAGCTGGTCTTAACAGAGAATGTTTATTCCAAAAACTTGTAATGTCTGCTAGAGTTAGTTCAAAAATTGAGTGGAAGGCAGGCCCTCACAGTGACAAATGAGGATCGCTTGTTTATAAAACACACAAAACTTGCATACAACTCCACAGGATTCCACCACAGATATCGAAGGTTTAATAGCTCAGTCATTTCACCTGGATCCACTCTACAAGGCAGATCTAACCTGTAGATCAACATAAGTTATATGCTTAAGCCTGTGTTTATTGCATAACAAATAGAACATAGACCTTCTTGAAATATAATTTTCAAAAAGCTTATCAAAATCTCCTTAGTTTCTGGCTCCATGTCTACAAAACCAAAATGCCAGTATTTATCTGTCATATTTATCAATAATTTTCAGGGCTACATTCCTTAAAAGGGAAAGCCAGTCATTCTTACCAATTCTCAACAGTCTGGAGATTGATGCTGCTTTTCAGGAGATGATTTTCATCTACATTTACAGCACCCAAATGCTACTGAACATATTCTGAAGGTACACAGTAGTCTGTGAGAGCTACACAGATAAGGTAGTATAATGCCTTATCAAGGGAATCAGTTTTCAATGATCAAAGTGATTTTGCTAAATAACTCCATCATGGAAATTGTCAGAATCTTCCCCCAAGAGACAAGAAGAAAGCAGAGCAGGATAGTCAGTATTCTCAGTCAGAGACAGGAGTGGCCTTTGGCTGTGTCTTAAAGCTTCACAGAAGACAGATTTCACAGCACAGACTTCTAAGCTTTTTAATTATTTCTCTAATTTTTTTTAGGCCAAGGATTATCAAGCAGCCAATGGCACAAGGTAAACTTTTGCTCCAAAAAGACACAGCCTCTTTTAGCAGAGGTTCCCTCCAAGTTTGGGCAGCACAGTTCCTGGTAGTGAGGTTTCCAGTGACTGCATGCCTTATCACCACAACTAACAGGAGCCACAGACCATTTCAGTCAGAAACTGCCAGATTTATTTTAAACAAAATTCTCTGCTTTCCGCTCCTTACCAACTTTACACATGGGAAGCAGTTTAAAAATAAACAGGTATTAAATTAAAACAAAATTCAAACTTGTCTTCCTCCAAATTGAAGTGAAATTTTGACGTTGCCTGTGAGCCAAAATTCTGAATGAATTCTGCGTTTAATTGAGCAAGAATGGGATCATTGGGTGTGATGCCTCAAGTGATACCAACAGGCCATGACACAGCAGCTCCTCCTACAATTTAGGAAACTTGTCCCTTATCAACTTAGGAAACCTAAGGCAAAAGTCTGAGAAAAACCCAAGTCCCAATCTCATCACATGTTCCTTTTGTTATGTCCTTCCCTACAAGGTTTATATTGAATCCCTAATGTTTTCATGTCCCCAATAGCATAAAGAAAGCATTAACAAACTTTACTCTCAGAAGGCCTGAAGCATGTAACTCAATGCTCTTTATAAGGGAAAAAGTCACCTCAGCAGAGGTCTGTCTTGACTGACTGCTGCCCTCAGGTTTCCAAATGGGCTCTTTAGCCAAAACTTTAAACTGCAAAGTAGCTTTGCAAATGAAAAATAAATAGTAAAATTTAGCTGTAAAATTAAACAGCTAAATTTATTTACCCTATTTTACAAATGAAGTAACTGTATCAGTCTAGAAGGACAGTATATAGCATAACTCTCAAAGAACTGTAAGTTTATGCCACTTGCTAACTGATGATAAAACAAAAACAAACAAACAAAAAAAGCCCAAACAAATAAAGCTGTTCACTTATCTGAAGTGCACTTAGGAATATGACTACTTTTACCATCCCATAGCAGTTTATATAGAGGTTTGTTTCTAAATGGACACCTCTATACAAACATAAGCAATTACTCTGTCATTATTCTGTGAGACCTTAATTAGCTGCTCACAGTAGAAGCACCCTGAGATTTCTCAGTGTAAGGGTCTGTAATTAGTGTAATTAAGATAATATTTTGATTACATGGCTTCAATCTTTTAGGACCCTTAGTGGGAAACTGAGCATATTTTCAAGTGGCTGTCCTTTGGAAATAAAAGAAAACCCCACAACACAACAAATAAAACCAACAGTCTGATGGACTCATTTGTTCTGCATCATTACACCGGTCCCTTACTCACATCATGGCACCGCTGCCTGGCAAGCTGCATCCAGCTGCCAAAGGAGGGAAAATGTGGGCCTTGCAGAAGGACATCTTTTGTGTGGAGCAGCTGGGTTACAGCCGAAGTCATTACCTTGCTGAAGGTGCTCTGCAGCTGATGAAATGAGTGCCATCTCTCCATGTTTTCATTCTCAACTATGTTCTCACTTCAAAGTTTGGTCTGTAACATAAAACACTCACCATCTCCCTTCCAGTTTTATTCTTCTCTTATCCCCAGTTTCACTAAGAAATGCAGCTCACTTACAGAAGTCGAAAGCCAGAGCAACCTCAGAGGAGAAACATACAACAAAAGGAGGGAGATGTGGTATCCTGCATTTGAATCACCGTTCTTTGCCCTGACTTATAGCTTGAAAAGTCCTTGAGGGAGTCACCAAGGCAAAACTTGTTCCTTCTTGAGTCATCATCTTTTTGTTTCAGATTGCTGCCCGTGTCTCCAGAAAAGCTGCAGAAGTCTGAGGCATGAATTGAGGGTGACACATACCTCTTTTCTCCTCCTAATCTAAGAGTTTTCTCTTTTCCCTAGCTTTTCATTTTAAGAATGCCGCTTCAGTCTACTATATGAATAGAGAACTTGGCTAAAACGCAAAGGCAAACAGTAGTTATTTCATCCTCAATATACAAAAATTGATAGCAATGTGCATATGGAATTCAGTGTCCCTTTCCCTGAGCACTGCATCTGAAGACACAGGTCTTTGAACATTTACTTACAGGTTTAATAGCACCAATAACAAAATTTAAAAAAATATATATCCTTAAATCCTTCAACCTTTTAAATCTCAGTTATTGCTCAGAACTGAAGAAACACCAGTGAAGATGTACTGGTTTGGGGGGTGGGGGTG
>NW_008625222.1:0-365 GCF_000691845.1 Merops nubicus
CGGCCTGTAGTGGTAAGAAACGCAGAGGGGCAAACAGCTACAGTTTGGCCTTATGTCACTGCAGCTTCACTCAACCTCTGGGGGCAGGATGTGTTGGCAGCCTGGGGGGTACGGATTGGGATGCATTTTTGATTTGGGCCACTGTGCTGAAGGGCGCACAATCTCCTACGCTGCCTCTGCGATGGCTAATAGATGAACCCAGCTGGGAAAATCAATGGCCCCTAACAGACGAAAAGCTAGTCGCCCTTCGTGAATTGGTTCAGGAACAATTACAACAGGGACACGTTGAGTTTTCTACCAGTCCCTGGAATACCCCTGTCTTTGTAATTAAGAAAAAATCAGGGAAATGGAGGCTGTTACAGGAA
>NW_008625222.1:456-750 GCF_000691845.1 Merops nubicus
TTGAAGTATTTTTTCACAATTCCTTTACATCCCAATGATAAGCCAAAATTTGCCTTTACTGTGCCTGCAGTTAACAATGCTGAACCTGTCAAGAGATATCAGTGGAAGGTTCTGCTGCAGGGCATGAAGAGCAGTCCAACTATTTGTCAATGGTACGTGGCCCAAGCTTTGTCCAGAGTCCATGAGCAGTTTCCTGGGGCATAATGCTATCAGTATATGGACAATATCCTGGTGGCAGCATCCACCCAGGATGAGCTGCTGAGGATACCGCCTCCGCTGCTCCCCGCCCCACAT
>NW_008625223.1:0-1385 GCF_000691845.1 Merops nubicus
ACACCTACTTTCAGATGGCTGAGATGTTTTTCTTTCATTGTTTTTAATAGTAATCTTGCAGAAGCAGCATACTGAAGAGTTGAAACTCTTGAGAAAGAACTCAGGAACATTTCAGAGGTGAAGGTTTTGCTTTTGGCTTAATTACTTCACTCTTTACATATTCACCAACAAATCAATCATGGATTTCTAAAAGATTTTATGCCAGGCAGGATCAATTAGCCAAGTACATGATCTTGTATGTTTTGATAAGGAGCTGTTGTTCCAGACGAATGAGTTGTGATGTTTGCTTGGGACACAAGTATGGCTTGAGGTTACTCATTTTAGTTTTTGCAAAAAGCTGAAGAGGTCGTTAGCTTAGACTTTCCACACAGCAGAAAGAGCAGGAGAAACACCTCCAAAACAGTTGAGAGTGGCATCTGCAGAGGCTTCTTCCTCTTCGAAGAGATTAGAACAGGACCTGAAAATGGCAATGTTCCTAATGGACAACCCTGAGTTTAAATTGGGATGAAATTGGCCTATTTCCCATGAAGCAATCTGTATTTGGGGAAAGATGGGTGAGCATGGGCAGGAGAAATGCCCTTTGGTTTAGGGAGTGATGCCACTGCTCTAGAATTGGGATGGGCTTTCACTGTTAGAGCTTGTTTGGTTTGTTGATTGCTGGTTTCATCTTTTTTCTCTAACATTTTTTTCTTCTTTTTATTCCTCCTCTCAAAACGAAGCTCAACAAATTCAACCACACCCCCCGTCCCCAAAACTCCACCCTCATGAGCCCCCCTGGTATGATTTAAATCCCTGCCACTACTGCAAAAAGAACTGGCTCCTGTTCAAGTCCTTCTCCTCTCCAAATGTTTAGGGATTTGGAGCCCATACATACAATTACTGTGTGTTTCTGAGGAAGAGAAAATAGCCAGCAGCTTGTCAGGGTCTGATCAATCATGAGTTGAAGAAGAGTGGTGGAAGAGAGGGGAGAGATTGGTAAGAAATCTGTACACGATCAAGAAGCAATGCCAAGAATGGGTGCCAGGAAGACATGGGGAGCATAGATACCCAGACACTCCATCCTCAGGCCAACAGGTCTGCAGTGCTGTCCCCAGTATGGAGAGAAAATTGCCCCTAACCTGATGTAGATGTTTCTTCTGAGGGTGGCAAGATGTAGGAGGAAGAGGAGTCATTCTTAGCCTGAGAATATGAACGCCTGAGAAGGAACTTGGTAAGTGGGTGTCTTGGAGGAGGTTTTCCTGCCCCAGTCAAGCACTGCACTGACTTTGATGGTAGGTTAGACACCAACTCCATGCAGAGATATGTAAATTTGGGCAACTTGGTCTTCAAAACGAGTCCTGCCTTAGGGGTTCATTCAATTGTCCCACACGTGTGGCTTTCCCAGG
>NW_008625224.1:0-3712 GCF_000691845.1 Merops nubicus
CACAGCCATTCTGAGTCCTGTTTAACAGAAGAGAGTGCAGAAAGGGTGCTGAAAGCTCTGACAGCTCTGACCAGGTGGTTTCCCACCCAGCAGAAAGCCATGGCCTCTCTAAGTCCACCCCCCACAACTGATGCAGCTTCTCAGACAGAGCTCTGGTGGAAACATGCAACTACCCAGGCTTCAGGTGATGCCCTGCTCATATTCTGGGACAGGACAGCAGCACTGAGTACACCTGTGGTACATGCAACCAGTTAGAACTCCTCTGCTTAGTAACAGAGCTCTACAGGGAGATATGTAGGATGAAGAGTATTAGGGAGCAAATCAGGGAGACAGATGCATAATGCAAAATGCATAACACAGGATTCCCTTTCCCATCGCCATCTGACTGAACATAACGACTGAAGTAGAGGGGGGAATGGTAACAAGTTCTCGCCTAGCACAGCACATGCATCCTCTCAGGAACAACCCCACCTTCCCAGGTGCTCTTGCATAACAGGTACGAGGCCTTATAAGTAGAATCTAATAATAATAAGGATGATGATTTATCTAGCTTAGAAGTGTCACTCAAAATAAGTCAGCCTACAACCTACATCAAAACTACTTCTACAAAGAAAATGACATGTCATTGTCATAGATGACTCCCTTCTGAAGGGAAGAGAAGGCCTGATATGCAGACCAGACCCACTTCTTAGGCAAGTCTGCTGCCTCCCTGGGGCCTGGGTTAAAGATGTGGTGAGAAAACAACCCATCTTGGTACAGTCCTTGACTTTTCAGATAGGCAGTGATAAACTTGCAACTAGAAATCCAAGGGCAGTCAAGAGAGACATCAAGGCCTTGGGATGACTAGTCAAGGGATCAGGAGGACTAGTAGGCTTCTTCTCTATCCCTCCAGTTGCAAGGAACAAGGAGGGAAAAAACTGGAAGATTCACCATATCTATATCGAGCTCTGACTCTGGTGTCACCAGTAGGACCCATTTTTTTTTATAATGTTTACACAACACCAGCTCTGCTGGCAGCAGACAACACCTCTCTCAAAAGGGGAAAAGGATTTTTGTACAGGAGTTGGCAGGGCTCATCAAAAGATCTTTAAGCTAGATTTGAACGGGGAAAGGGATAAAACCTGGCATGATGGAGATAAGCCTGGGGGCATGTTTTGCCAATTACATGGCCCAGCACAAAGGACACAGCCATCAGCATCATGAAAGGACTTTACTATCCAATTCCATCAAATATAGAAAGAATATAATACATTAAACAGCAGGAGCAATAAGCAGAACAATGTATCTACTCATAGTAGCTGATGTAACATAGGAAGGAGTAAGTAAAGCCAGGAATCCAGTAATGGAGGAAAGAATAAGCCATATCAAAAGTCCAACCACAGTCATACAAAAGTCATTGTAGTAATTGCCAAAGACATGCGTTGCCAAATACTTTACTCTCATCCCATCCTGTTCCACCCTTGGACAGGTCAGGGAGCCCTTCCAATAACAGGGAAACACCACACAGGACACCCACCCCTAGGCAGATTTCTCAAATCACTGCAAGCAGGGCCAGCCCTTATACTGTTGAATTAACTTCAAAAGCAGGTCACCTGGTGTTGTCCTAACCGGTTTTCACCCAAGGTCAGCCAAGCCTTGAAAGAAAATCAAAAGGAAAGTTTCTCCTGCTATTTCAGTCTTAATCACACATCTCTCAAAATGTGTTTCCCAGCAGAGAGGAAAATCCTCTGCCTGGTAGTGAGAGTCATACATACATCAACTTTAATTCAGGGCTCCGGGTTCAGACCCCAGCGCTTCAAGACCCCAGCGCTTCAAGACCCCAGCATTTCAGGGTGGCAGATGAATGTTTGAACTCAGGAAGAAAAGGAAAGTCTATGGCCTATGGAAGAAATGACAGGCAGGTAAAGAAACTACAAAGATTCTGTGGGGCTATGCAGAGAGAAAATTAGGCCAAAGCCCAGCTGGAAATTAATCTGGCTACTGCCATAAAAGACAATTAAAAAAAAGTTTCCATAAATACATTAACAGCAAAAGGAGGACCAAGGAGAATCTTCATCCTCTATTGGATGTGGCGGGAAGCATAGTGGCCAAGGATGAGGAAAAGGCTGAGTGCCACCTTTGCCTCAGTGGCGAAGGATGAGGAAAAGGCTGAGTGCCACCTTGGCCTCAGCCTTTAACAGTAGGACCAGTTGTCGTCTGAGTGCCCAGCCCCTAAGCTGGAACACAGGGAGAAGAAGCAGAATGAAGGCCCCATAATCCAAGGGAAAATGACTAGCGGCCTGCTACACCACTTAGACACGCATGGTCTATGGGGCCAGATGGCATCTACCCGAGTGTAGTGAGGGAGCTGGCAGAAGTGCTCACCAAACAACTTTCCATTATTTACCAGCAGTCCTGGCTAACCGGGGAGGTCACAGTGGACTGGAGGTTACCAAATGTGATGCCCATCTACAAGAAGGCCCAGAAGGAGAATTTGGGGAACTACAGCCCTGTCAGTCTAAGCTTGGTGCCAGGGAAGGTTATGAAGCAGGTCATCTTGTGTGCCATTATGCCGCACATACAGGACAACCAGGTGATCAGGGCCCATCACTGTGAGTTTATTAAAGGCATTTCCTGCCTATCTCCTTCTATGACAAGGTGACCTGCTTAGTGGATGACGGAAAGGTTGTGGATGTTCCATGCCTCAACTCTAATAAAGCTTCTGACACTGCTTCCCACAGCATTCTCCTGTAGAAACTGGCAGCTCATGGTTTAGATGGGTATAAACTTCACTGTATACAAAAATGACTGGATGTCCAGGCCCAAAGACTGGTGATGAATAGAGTTAAATCAGTCGGTGGATGGTCACAAGCAGTGTTCACAAGGGCTCAGTGTTAGCATGTGTTCTTTTCAATATCTTTATCAATGATCTGGGTGATGGGATCAAGTGCACACCCAGTAGGTCTGCAGACGACATCAAGCCGGTAGGTACATTGATTTGCTTGAAAGTATGGAGGCTCTACAGAGGGATCTGGACAGACTGGATCAATGGCCCGAGACCAGTTGTAGGAGGTTCAATACGGCCAAGTGCCAGGTCCTGCACTTCGGTCACAACAACCTACAAGGCTTCAGAAAGAATGGCTGGAAAGCTGCCCAGCAGAAAAGGACCTGGGCATTCTAGTCAACAGCTAGCTGAATATAAGCCTGCAGTGTGCCTGGGTGGCTAAGGCCAAAAGCATTCTGGCTTGTACCAGGGTGGCCAGCTAGACTAGGGAAGTGATCGTCCCCGTGTACTCAGCACTAGTGAGGCATCTCAAATACTGTGTTCAGTTTTGGTGTCCTCACTACAAAAAGAATATTGAGGGGCTGGAGCGTGTCCATAGAAAGGCAGTTAAGCTGGTGCAGGGTCTAGAGCAAAAGTCTTACAAGGAGCAGCTGAGAGAACTGGAATTGTTCAACCTGGAGAAAAGGAGAGTTGGGGCAGACCTTATTGCCCTCTACAGCTACCAGACAGGAGGTAGTTGATGATCTTGAAGGTCTCTTCAAACCACAGCTATTCTATGATTTCTCACATGTTGTGGTTTAGACTTAACTGGGACCTGGGCACCACAAGAGGCCTGCTGCTTGCTCATCCTTCCCCTTCCTCCACCCCTCGACCAGGAAGGAGAGAAAGGAAGGAAAATGTTAAGACCTTGTCAGTTCAGACAAGAAGAATTTAATACAACAATGCAAA
>NW_008625225.1:0-337 GCF_000691845.1 Merops nubicus
TTTTTTTGTGCACCCGACCCCGTTCCACCATCCTGCCACTCCCGGGTTTGCTCAGGACAACGTTCACCTTCTCCCCATCACAGCCACTGGCACGACCGTCGCCTGGTTCAGAAGGAAATAAGATCAAGCACTGTCCAGAGGCACCTCTAGAGCAGGGCGGCACAGGTCCGAGCCCCCTGCAGCCCCCACAGACACCTCACTTCCATCAGGACCCCAGCGACAGGTTCCCATCTGATCACTGCTTATATCAACACCCATCGACACCCTACGAGCTCATTCTCTGTCCTCTGCAAAGGAGATGTCCTCACAGCTTCTCTTGCCAGCAGTAACTTCCTAG
>NW_008625225.1:360-38921 GCF_000691845.1 Merops nubicus
ACTCGCACGTTATTAAGTTGTCAGAGTGAAAACAACATTTTGTTACTAATGAAAAATAAAACATCTACATATGGATTGCTTTCATCTTCTGAATCCTGAAGTGGTACTAATAGCTCTTAACAGTGTTCTGTTATTTCCTTTTACTATGCTCAGAAGAAATTCTCCTTTAACATAATTTCTTAAACTAGCATCGATATCTTCTTCTTAACCCACATAACATTCTACAAAATTATAACGACCTGCCACAAGTATTTTGACAAAATGTTTAGCAGGTGCTACTACTGTAAGCCTAGAAATAATTGAGACTCTAAGAAGAAACTGCCTCTGTGATTCCAAGAAGGGGGATTAAATACACCTATTAGCTCTTCCTACCCAGAGGTGCATGTTCGATGCACGAAGCGGTTTGTGTCTGCAATCCTAGAGGCAGTTTCCTACTGAATTCTTCTATCCAAGCTTCCCCCCCTCTTTCCAGGCCACCCCAGAGGAGATTGTGGAGGTCTGGCTGAGATGAGATGTTCACTGGGGAGCTCCCCACCACCCGACTGGCCACCGAGAGGAGATTTCCTCCCGGCGGGGTCTGGGGGGACTGCAGGGGGGCTCTTTTCTTAGGAGGGAAATGAGGTCTAATCCTATTCCTCCAGCTCGCTCTGGAGTCCTGTTACTCACTTAGGCACTTTTTAAATTGACACGAAGAAAAGAAGAAAAAAAAATAAAATTAAAAAAGTACTGCACATATTTCACACTTCCCGGGCTTTCGTCAGCCTTGGGAAGATCATAAAGACCAAGAGGGAGACAGTCCAAGGCGATTTGTCAAGAAAATAGTGCTCCCCATGGACACGACTGACTTTTATTTGTCACCCTTTGATAGAATTGCTATTGAACTAAATCTAGTTTAAATCTGTTACCCCTGTGTTCTGTGTAAGGTAAGAGCCTGTCTTACGGTGCTTCTGTGGCACGACGAGATCGCTTCATCATATTGGACCTGACACCTGACTCCTGCTGCTCTCCCAGTGTGAGCCAGCAGCAGCGTGCCAAGCGTCTGCACTGGGGTGGGAAGTGCTGCCCGTGGCCCTGGAGAAAACCCCAGCAGCCAAGGAAGGAGGGCTGGCTGCTGATGAGATTCTGAGACACCAACGAAGGGCGCAGCTAGAGCCCAAAGCAAGGCAGAAGGGTTCCTGCTCCTCAGCCTGTACAGCAGGGGTGGTGAAATGGAAAACCTGCCCCTCTGGAAGGAACAAACGGGGCTCTGACCCCACAGCAACCAGAAACGAGCCACAAGCCTCAGTTCAGCACAAGTCTCAAAGCTGACCTCTGAGTTTACGCAGTACTGAAAGGTGGGAGGCTCCAAACTCTGTTTTCATTACAACTTTTCATTTGGAAAAGTAGTTTCAAGTTTTTCCAATCACCTTCAAATCTAAATACCCTGGAGGTATTTGAATACCTGGAGGGGTTTCCAGGCTGTGGAGATGTGGTGTGAGGGATGTGGGTCAGTGGGGACCTGGCAGGGCTGGGGAATGATTGGACTTGATGATCTTAAAGGTCTCTTCCAACCAAAACGATTCTATGATTCTAAAACAACTTAAAAATAACAACAAAAAGCTACTCTGCTTGCAAAAAGTGATCCCAGCCCTGGGTGACTGCAGCAGAAGCACCTCCCCTGGGGAAGCTGTGCCAGTCCATGCCTCCCACCCCACACCCCGTGTTCAAACACACAGGACCCAGCACACCAACCCAGAACACCAACTGCTCCAGTGAAGACAGCAGCCAACACTCAGCGAGACAAAACACAATGGAATAAAGACCAAGACCAGGTTGGATGGTGGCTTTGAGCAACCTGATCTAGCCCCACCCATGGCAGGGGGTTGGCACTCCATGATCTTGGAGGTCCCATCCAACCCAAACCATTTTATGATTCTATAAAAAAAATGCCACTCCCTTGTCTCTCTCTGTTAACTATGGTCCAACACCCTGGAACTACCTTATTCCACACAGAAGGTTGCAAGTGAAGAACCTGCTGTAAATTCAATGAATTTATGAGCTTTTTTTTTTTAAATGGTCAGAGTAGACTAATTTTTTCATATTGATATTACATTGTGGACAATACATATTTGGACTTCAAGTAAGCAATTGATAAGCACCATCCAAAAGGCAAAAAAGGAAGGTGGACACCTCTTGACTTGGACCATGGTAGTATTAAAAGGAATTAAAAAAGTCTAACCATAAATACACTGCTTGAAGGTAATAAAGTGCCTGTACAGGAAAAAGAGAAGGAGAAAGAAGAGAAAATGAAATTAAAATGGCAAAAGCCACCTAGAAAGGGGAGAAAGGACACAGAGAGCAGCAAGTGAGACCTCACAGGAGTGGGAGAGGCAGCAAACAACAAACACCACAAAGAAGGAAAGAGAACAGCTAAACCTGAGCGTGGCAATTGTGTGCAAGAAACATCAGATGAGTCTGTTGAGGAGCACGGCCCTGTCTGAGATACACCCTCAGGCCTGCAGGCCCAGAACACTGCCCAGTACCTGCTGGAGGGCACAGCCCAGTACCAGTCTTCCCAGTAAAAAAAGGCAGTCTAAGTATTAATAAAATTTTTAAAAAAATGATACTTAAAAGTTACTATTTCCCTGATTGGCTAATCTAACAGTCAAAACTGAAATGAGGGATGGGAGGAGTGCTGGGAACTGACCCTGCTGGAAAACCCCCAGGTCTTTTGGCTAGTAGAAAGCTCAGAAGATTCCATAAGAGTGAAGCAACTCTAAGCTCCAGCATTCCCCTGGACTGCTTTTCATTAGGACAGAAATGATCTGTATTCTTTATTTAGAGACTGTGAGAACAACGGGTTCAGGTCAGAGCACTTCAGTATGAGAGAGCCACCAGTAAACCAGGTACAACAGGATCACCAAGGTGTGAAGGAGCTTGGATGAAAGATTAAATAAATGCCCTCAGAGAAGAACTGAAGGATGGGAAAATGATGTGTGACAAATTCGGTACCAACAAGAACCCACTTGAGAGGGAGGTGAATGGCTCAGAGCAGTTGGAGGTATAGCTCAAAACACATCTGGAATTCCTTCAAGGAAATAAAGGCTCAGTGTAGGAAATAAGAGGAGACATCAGTTTAGCAAGAGGACTTCTGCTGGCTGTGGTGTTTTCTGAAGCACTCTGGCAATTGATGAAAGTATTTGTTACAAATCAGTTGCTTGAGGCATTGGAGCTGGGGGAAATGGTCATGACTGATCCAATTTCACTCGTGTTGAGTGATTCCCATGTTGAGTGTTCCTGAGTGATGGTAACAATCACTGTAAGGTACCTTTAACAACAGGAATTCACATACCCAAATGTCTAAGGTAATGAACAGCAACAAAGAACTTAGGATTAGAAATTCAGACTGACCAGGGCTTTTAATTAGAGGTTTTTCTGCTGATTTTACAATAAGAAGAGAAAATAACAGTCAAACAGAATAATGCTGTTCCAGAGCTGCTTCAGCTGCTCACCACTGACTGGTATGAAACCATGGTCCTAGTTATAGACTGAATCTGTAAGATACTGGAGCAAATCTAAATGACAGGGCAGCACACAGCAACCCCCTGTTATCAAACCCACCTCTCTTTGACCCCTGTGATGGCAGAAGCACAAAGAGTACAAAGATATTTATCCTATGTAACTGGAAGGTGATGTGGTTTAGAGACATAAGGCACAATATGTTCTCTGATGGGAAGTCATGCTTTGGAAGGAAGTTCCTCCTGCAGAGAACCCCTCCAGTACTCAAATCTCTATAAATCATTAAACACTATGAACAGGTTATAACAGTAAAAGACAAGTCGACCTCTTTGGAATCATAGTTTTAGAATTAAGGCCAGAAGGGACCAGTCTATCACCTACGAGGAGACCCTGAATAGTAGATGGCCTCCCACAATCCTGATGCAAACTCCCTAGTCTATCTACTTCATCCAAGGGATGAGTGAACCATCCTGCCCTTCCAAATGCAAAAGAAATAAATCCCCTTCCTGAAAGTATCTGCCTTTCCCATGGACCACTCCACATTCTTACCATTTGTAGCCAATGATTTATAGTCATAAATGGAATCATTTTCTTAGCACATTTACAAATACCTTCCTCACACCCATGGGTGTTTCATCACCTCCTGAGCAGATGCCTGGTTTTCAAGCCTACTTCACTGAGCTGAATTACTGGCAATGCAACTTCAGGACTCTTTCATTCTTGCTCTGCCACAAATCCCAGCATTAATGAGTATTGCTGAAATCTAGGAGTGGATTCTCAACTGCTGTTCACTCTGATAAGCTCTGTTCCCTCATCTCAGCAGCATTTCTTTCCTCCAAGCACCTGGAGAAAGAGGACTGTGGCTTAGAAGAGCTCTAAGGGAAGGAAGAGTTGCAGAATTGACCAGTTTCTGCCCAACGAGCAGCTGTGTGCCAAGATGTAAATGTTTAGCTAAACTTGTAGGCAACCACCTCTCCAACAAAAGGAACAAAAGCATGTCCCAAATTCTAACAGCTCCTTTGTAATGCTGTATGGTGTGCCATGAAGACACGTTGGCACCAAAAAAGATGTTGGGAGATTTCACAGCCATTAATAAACTGCTTCAAGTGTCTCATCAATAAAGCATCCAAGATGTTCACCCTCCTCAAGCAGTAGTGACACATTTTGTGCAACACACCTGGTCTTGCCCAGCAACATGCTGGATTTCTTCTTTGCCATTCTGACCCCCAGGTAGCTCCACCTAAACTCCACTCTACCCAATACAAAAGGTGAGGTACCCCTGCTGCTGCTTTTTGCTCCAAAATGATACCAAACCTTTTGAACAGAACAAGCTTGAACGTGTCAAGGGTGAGTCTATGTCAATTTGGTCTTGAAAATTACTTGCCCTAATTGGTTGGACTTGACAACCTTAAAGGCCTCTTCCAACCATAATGATTCTGTAATGCATGAATTAAATGGTTTGTACTCTGGTGTAGGAAAAACTGGTCAGTGTGTTGCTGTTCTGGGTTCCTGGCTCTGGTGAGCTCCTGAAGGATACTTCCAGTACTGCCACTACAGTCACACCAAAGAGAGACAGCAGCAACTTTATCAGCAGGCAGACTTTAAAAAAAAAATGCACATCCAAAGTCAAATGTGCTTTGAGGAAGGGAATAAATGCTTAATATTCTTAATGGAAGATATTAGGTGAGAAACATTAATTAATAATTTACTTTCATTATCTCTTCATCCTCCTTGAGCAATTTGACAGATAAACTTTGGAAGTAAAATGTATTTTTAAATCTCAAATGATGTAAAATGTATCTCAGAAGGCTCAAGCCAACTTCATTACAGAGGTGGGTTATCTAAGCTACATATGCCATCTTGCCATAACATGGAAGACTTTAATTAGTTAAAGAGAAGGGGTGTGGAGCCTGAATTGAGGCCACTGACAGCAGCAAGTTAACATCTAAAAATGATATGGCCCAGGAAAGAAGTTGCTACCTTTGCTGCTATGAGTGTAGTACCACCAGTGGTCACCACGCTGGAAGAACTGAAGTACCTACCAAAGATCCACAAGCCTGTTCTGAGCCACAGTGACACTGGATGAGATTTCTGCAAGTATTTCAGTACATGGAAGCTGGAAAGTAACTGGAGGGTTTAAGTAAGAGCCTAGAGCAAGTTCCTAACTCTTCTTTTGCAAATCTGTTGGGTGTTAGGAACCTGCTGATTTTCTAAATTTGACTTAAGAGTCTCTAAAGGCATCTTTGCATACTGAAAAACTCCAGAAACCTGCCTGGTCAGTGACTACAGCATGGGATGAGCACTATGGAAAAACATGGTCAAGAAGCTTAGGGACAAAAATGGTGCACAGGCTCTGCAGGGCTCAAGGCTGGTCAACAGACAACATTTCTCCCAAACCCCAGACTAAAAAGGCACGTGACACCCTATGACAGAGGCCTTCTGAGAATCCAGCAACACACCAGAGGAAGATGAGGCTGGAATTTAGGTCAGTCCCATGCATGCTCTCCTGTGGTGACTGGCAAGCAGGCTGCCGAGCCAGCCGTCCAGCTGCAGCTACCTGGGGCTGTTCCTGGAGAGGTGAGCTGGCTCCATCTCTGCACCACACACCTGCAACAGGGGACAGCTTGGGGACAACACAGGTACACACTGGGCCACAACTGCTCATGAGGCTTCCAAAGGAAGACACTACAAAGGAGACCTTGGAGTGGGCACAGCAGAGCTGGTTACATTCTGGGCTTCAGGGACTCAAGGACAGCAGCACAATCGGTGCCCTTGACCTGCAGGCAAGGGTGAGAACAGAGGATGAGGAATTCAGCTGAAACCTGGCCCACGGCTCCTCTTCCTCTGCACTACAACCAACCAAGCAGAGCCCAGCCAGCAGCCTGGCTGCTCTGCAGCCACGCCACCCCACGGAACCAAACGGCCTTTTTGTTTCCAGAGCTCATTGAGAAGCTATACATCCATGAGTGGGGAGGGGTGGGGAAAAAACCCAACATAAAAGGGAGAGAAGCAGCTTTGCATAGGAAACTAAGCTCTGTTTCAGTCCCTGCTGTTGTAAGTTACTATTAGGAACAGGTCATTATTTAAGTTTACGAAGTAGTTGTGTTCCAAGTGTCACTAATAACACTGGTATTAAAGAGAATTAGGGGGTGGAAGATCTTCTGTTTTCAATCACAGAAAAGACAGAAATCCTTTTAATTATGACCATGCCAATCCACATCTTTCTAAAGCAGCTAATTACATGTCAGGAGGACACCCAGTCATTCGAAAGAACTGCCATCACTTTTACTGCCACACTCTTAGGCATTTATCCTACCCAGCCCAATTACCCTGGCTGCAGATTGAAAGGATTTAGCAGAAGTGTGCTGGATGTTTTGATCAGCAGAATACACCCGCTTCCATTTAGGAGTGGAGGGAAGAGAGGGGATAAATGGCAGCGAGAGCCTTCTGCCAAGGCAGCTGAGCTGGAGATGCACTGTACATGCAGAAACATCAAAGGCCCATTACCCAGTTCACTCCAGTTCAATGGGTTTAGTTCACTCCTGCTTAAGCTGTTGGGCAGAGCTCTCCAAAGCTTGCTGGAAAGAAGGGGGAAGAGCCCAGTGTTGCAGCAAGCAAAGTGAGGAGTTAGTTTTCTTGAACAGCCTGATTAAAAGGGGCATTTGAAGTATCTTTGGTGACTTTCTCTCCCCACCCAAACTGGCAAATCCTTTTCTATCTCCGTGATATGAGCTGTCAATATTATCTCCTAGATACCACGCTGATAAGCACGTTGCAGGCACCACAGAGAGTATTTTGGTACCTTGAAAGAGAAAAATGTATTTGTTTCCTTCTTCCAGCCAGGCCAAGCTAAAGCATGGTGTGGATTTTCATCCAGGGAGTGAGGCAGAAGAACCTTAACAAAACCAGAGAGCAGCTTGCAGTGATTGTTGTAATCGTGCCCAAGCCAACTTAGCTACAGCCTCACCTACACTCAGTGGATGCCTGCATGAGAACAGGCATGATCAAACACTCCTAGGCTATTTTTAAGTGATCAATCCTAAGGCAAGGTTAGGGATGAACAACTCTAAGATGTTTGAATTTTTCTCCCCGCATCTCTGTTTCACTGGTGCCACTGAGATTACTTTCATTTATTGGATTTTATTTATGTTTGTTGGACAAAACCCAACATCAAAACGCTGTCGTCTTATTGAAAGTCCTCAGAACAACCACATCTGCTTTCCTAGTTATTTCTCAGAGAGGAGAAAAACTATTTTTTCTGTATTTTAAACTGGAATTTACAGCTGCCATCTCCAGAACGTCTCATTTTTCATTAATGTGCAACATCTTTCGCTGGACAGTTTAAGCCAAATAAATTAGATAGCAGTAATAGATGCTAAAATGAAGGTTTTAGGGCTATGCTTTTCAGCTTGCCAAATGTCTGTTGGCCAATAACTGATTCAATAACCTGAGTAAATATCCCAGCTGCAAAAAAAAGCCCAAGGGGGAATGTTTTATTTTGAAATGTCTCTGCAAGTCTTGGGAACTACAAGGTATATTTTGGTCAGGCCATCAACCTTCCTTTCCAAGAAATCACAGTGAAAAGGCCTGACTTCACAAAACCCCATGAAATTAGCCAGGATCATGATACAACCCTGACTACTGCTACTGACACACAGGCACAAAACCTTCAGCTGTCTGATGGGAGTGACCACGTCAGGTTGCTGACATAGAACACAGTTTTCAAGACCAATCCTGCCAACAAAGATTCCTGCTAAACAATAAAAGTTACACCAAACTCAAGATTATTCCCTACAAGTGTTAAGACTTTGATCAAAATAACATTATCAGGTTAAATAACTTCAAAGAGTGCAAAAGGTACTTGGGTGGGAAGCCTTGTCTAAAATATGAGCAAAGTCTATTTTGACCAAAAAAACCCCTAGAATTTGCTGCTACCTCTCCAGAAGGTGACCAGTGTTGGGGAATGAGGGCTGCACAGTGATGTAGCTGAGGTGGGAGGAGGATAAACCTTCTGGGAAGAAAATGATTATCTAAATTGAGCAGAAATCCAGGGATCAAAGGGGAAAAAGAAATCTCTTACTAAACATCCACAGCTCTCAGCACTCTGGGCAATATCTCACACTGAATCTCAGTGACCTGCAGAGAAAGGTGTGAATCCAGGTTTGGCCACACACAGGGCAACAGCATCCTGCATTAAGTGCTTTAAGGGCAGTGATTTTAAGCTTTGAAAACTCTTGTACCCATTTGGCTGGTTTTATCTACATGGTAAAATCAAGAACTGTTCCCTTATGAAACCCCATCACAACCACCAAGTCCTGGTGACTCAACTGCTCTGGGAGAAGGCCAGAAGAGTGCTTCCATTTCACTTCTTTGCAAGCAGCATCTCACTGTGAAGGAAAATTTTTAGAGCACATAATGGATCTCAAAGTCTTGGTGGAGTCACCTCAATGTTCTTCTGCCCCTTGAGGGCAGACATGAGCACTCGGGAGTTGAACTGACCTCGTCCCAGTCCAAGCTGGCAAACACCACTGTGATTTCTCTTCAAAGGAACACCCAAATCTGACCTAAACTCTAAGTGTGTTGGGTTTTCCTCCCTAGCAATGGCCACCAGTGAACAGTTAAGGAAAGGAGGATCCAAGCAAGTATCATGTGACTCCTTCCCAGTCATACCCTTTCAGCTTCTGATAACCACCAATCAGTGATTTACTGAACCAAAGATTTCTAGCTCAGTCACCAGTGGGCTTCAGTGAGCTACAAGTTTTCCTCTAAGACATTCAGCTCTGTGGAATTTTTCACCTCTACTCACAGCAGCAAGACAACAATAAATCCTCACCAACAAAGGCAAAACCTGATCTACAGCACAAACGTGATGAGAACATGGAGAACTTACCAGTCGGATATTAGGCAATGAAACAAACAGAATAATTCAAATATCCCTGAAGAACTGTGTAAACAGAGCAAATCATTAATGAAATTTATTACTTATGGCTTGATTGGAGCCTGGAGCCAGACCCTGCAAATAAAGCTCCCCTCTATTAGTAGAACAAGGTAACTTTATGAATAGCAAAACAGAAACACAACCAAACAACAACAAACCGAGAAAATTTCTTTAAACAAGTCAACGTGGATAAATCAGAAGTTGGAAACACCTCAACCTGAGCAGAATCATGGAACAATGAAGGTCAGAAGAGACCTCTGGAGGTCTCTTATCTAACCATGTCCAGTTGAGTTTTGAATATCCCCAAGGATGGGGCTTTTACTGCCTTTCTGGGACACTGTTCTAGCACTCGAGGAGGAAAATATTTCTCTTTATATTCAACTGGGATCTTCCTTAACACAAGTTGAACCCATTGCCCCTCACTTTTTTGCTGTGCACCTCTGAGAAGAGCCTGGCTCCATCTTCCCTAAACCCACCCATGAAGACAGCTGAAGAATAAAAGAGAAGATGCCCCTAGAGCCAGTCTGAATAAATCCAGCTCTCAAACTCTCACCACATGACAGGTGCTCCAAGCCTCTCACCTCAGCAGTCCCAGGAGGGCCTCGCTCCTGCCCAGCTCTGCACACGATTCTCCAGACATGGTCCTTCAAGTGACAGAGGGGACCAACTGCCTTCCCTGACCTGCTGAAGGCTCTCCTTAATTAGATTCCTTAATTGCTGCAAGGGTGCACTGCTGACTCACAACCAACCTGTCCACATCCAGCACATGAGGAATGGGATAACACTTGAACTATGTTTACAGAGTATTTAGAAGATGTTTCTTAGTATACTAGAGCAGCAATGGGCAATGTGTCTACTTGTTGCTTTGTCAACATCCCAAAAAGCTTTTGCAAGTATCTGGGATCTCATACTTCAGGAAAAAGGTGGGGGAATTAATAAAAAAAACCCAAAACAATAGCAAAGACCCCAAAACAACCCAAAAAAAGAAGTGGAGGTAGAAATTGTTGTTTTAAGAAGACTGTAAGAGACAACAACTCAAGTATAAGGACTTTACGAGTGACAAAATAACAGTCAGAACTTACTGTATGAAGTTCAAAGTAATCTGTGCCCATCACAGAAGAGAAGCATCTGAAATAATTTCTTCTCTATTCACAGAACAAAAAAGTAGATCTAGTCTGCCAACCAGATCCACTTCAATGGAACTCACATGAGAACAAACTGCAGTAATTCCAGATTGGCTACAATAAATTGCAACTTGAGTTGCAATGCTACAAAAACAAGGCATAAATTTAAAGAAAATCCAGAGAGAGAAAGACAAAGAAGACTCCCACACAGCACGAAACTCCCCTAGAACCAAAGTGAAATTCCAGGACACACTCGCCACCAATTCTTTCACTTACTCCAGGTCACATACACCTCTCCTGACATCACACCAGCATCTGGTCCATTTTAGCTAATCACTGTCCAACCAAAACGTTATTAGCCAACTGCAAATTGTTCATGATGAAGTTTCAGCATAAAGGAAAACGAGGCTCTCCTGAGCATCCTGATGACAGCTGAAACCTCACTCGACGGTCAAAGAAAAGCCAAAACAGACAAAGGCAACCCCAAAACTGACACCATGGAACTGATTCCCTAGTTTAGTCATTTGTTATTTTCTCTGGTGAGAAGATGGTATTTACCAGGAAACTGCAGACAACGAAGATCTGCCAATCTCCAGTTGTTCACAAGGGGTTTAACTGTTTAACCTTCAGAATAGGATATTGATGCACGATGAGACCAGCAGCTACCCGACAGTGACAAGCAGAATTAAACCCAGATTATTCTACATTAGATGGCATAGACATAACAATTTCAGTGGCGTTACTTTAATCCTGCATCACATGAGCCTATAATCAGGATCTAGAAATGCTAGTACTATTTTCATTCTTCCCCACTGCTTTAAAAAGGTGATGCTTGAAACAACGCCCTTTTTTTTTTTTTAAGATGCTATAGTAAGTAATATTTCTTTTCAAATTGCAGCTGTCCAACAGTTTGAGTCTGTTCCTTTTAAAATGAAACAGCCAGAACAAATGGTGGTGGCAGGCCCAATGTAAAGAGGTCATCGATTATTAAAATCTCCTTACTATAAATCGTGGATGCTGCTTGTCAGCTCGCTGTGTGACTGTGGAATGAATAAATATGTAAAACTCCACTAAGGCTACAGTTTGCTCCGTCCTTCTGCTGTGCAAAAAACAGAAATAAAAGCTCTCCACGTCCTTTCACTCCTCAGTACCAAAGCATCCACACACACGTCAAGGGAAAAACCTGCAATGGTTGCTCATCCAATTCCTTTCTTTCCTGAGTCTGCTCTGATGCTACTTATGAATTTGCCTACTCAAGAAATGCAATAAAACAGAAAAAAAAAGAGACGGCTTCATTCTGCTCCAGTGATCTATATCTAAGGAAAGCACATAAATTTCCCAATGAAATCCATAAATGAAAGACGAGGCCAAGCCCTACCTATACATCTTCAAAGTTACAGAGACAAAGAGGTGCCAGCCGTGTGCCCTCCGAAAGCACAAAATCTCCTCCACACTTACCCAAGCAATTTTCACAAGATTAACAGAGGTGAACGTGATCTAGTTAGCCTATGCCTTGAAGGGGTTTAGGCTGGCTAGAAACCTGCTGAGGAGCCACATTTTAGGAGTTCACAAAGCCACCCAGGGATGAGAACAAGTAACAGCAACTTCCCTTCATTCCCTCCACCTCCAAGGTGGAGGGGAGAGAAGGGAAACCATCCTTCAGCCTAAGTTGTTCTCCCATTTTTGAAGCTATTCCCACATAAACTGGGAAGATAAAAATGGAATGTTGAGGAAACGCTATGCAAATTTTTCTATACCTAGATACAGAAATTTACATAGGTTTTTTTAATTGTTATTTTCCCTGTACCACAGTCCTGCCCGTCGCTAACACTTCCCGTGCTGTTTCCATCGAAATGTTTCCTCTTACCAGCAGCAACATATCATTTTATCAGGATGCCAGGAGATCATTTCCACACAATGCCAGCAGATGTAATTTCCTTAGATGCACACACAGTTCATCATTTAGATACTAGATGACAAGGTGATCGCAGGGTGACTCTGAAATGCAAGTTTGCCGTTTGGTATTTTGAATTCTCAAATGATAAAAAAAAGACTTATCAAATATAAATATCTTTAAGAAAAAAGTAACAAAAGTGCTACATATGATCAAGGAAAACAATTCCATTAGTTTCTGCTACTTAAAGTAGGTTTGCTTTACAAATATTACCACATCCATTATCAGTATGGCTTCCAATTAGTTAATTAAATTGCTCGTAGCAGTATAGCTTTCTCACATCTTAACAAGGACAGAGTAAAGAGAACACAAAACATTCACACCCCATTTCTCAGGTAAGAGATCCTCCTGCCTTTAAACAAACAAAAAAAGTTGGTGTTTAGGAGAATATTTATGCTATGATGGTTACCTAGCAAAGGTCAGATGCAGAAGTTCTCCGATAACCTTTCAGGCTAGTCAGGACATAGGTGTTAGTTACACAGATGGGTAAAAATCCACTCACCCATTTTATGACCTTAATAACCTTCCTGGAAAACATTGCTTTTGAAAGTGGCAAAGTGGAGAGGGGAGTAGGGTGGGGAGAGAGAAGGCGAGAGGAAGAGTAAAAGGTGGGATTGTTAATGACAGATCAAGAGAGTCTAGACCTCTTCTGAGCAGGCACTGCTAGCCATGCCAAAAACGAACAGTGGTTTGAGAAGTGGACTGCTGTCCATTAGACATTCAGCTCATTTTTCACACGATTCCAGGCTGGGCTTCAGTGATGGTCCCAGAGGCAGAAGGCAGCACTCATCCACCAAGCCACGCAGCTTGTGAGAGCAGAGGATGTCTGTGTTGAACATGTGAACAGCAACCCCAGCACGTGAAGGTGTTTCCAATGGACACTCTCAGCACAGCACCCAAAAGGATATCGAGTCACTGTATGACCAGTGAGGCACGGCTTATTGCAGCTGGAAATGGTGCATTCCCAGGCTGAAGTGGGGTTTCTAGTGTTCTTTTTACTCTCTGTTGGTACATGATCTGGTGTCCATCGACCCTGTGCCACTACCTCAGCTTGCATCCTTTCAGTCTCAGAGAAGGAAAAGCATACAGACTAATTTTTTTTTTTTTTTTTAAACACAATCTCTAAGGGTATCCAAGATTTTAAGTGTAGCCTAAGACTGGTAATTGAGGGCTGTCTAAAATACCTGGAAGCACTTTGAATGCTAAGACAGAGCAGCAAGATTTTTCTAGCCACTGGGGCTGGGAGAGGGAGGTTGATTGGTTGATTGATTATTTATTGGGAATTAATACTGAGAGAGTATATGCAAAGGCTGAGGGCACCATGCCATCTTCACAGAACAAGACCCTAACAGCTAACTGACGTACAAGAAACTGCAAAGTTATACTGTAAGAACACATATTAAGGACTGAGGAAAGTCTGCTAAGGTGCTACGTCTAAAACTAAGTTACTTCTTGCTTTGACCCTCCCCTTTCTTTGTATCAGTCGTCGTCTAGAGCCTCTGTCTTGATCTCGTTGGCTCCTTGCCGGGCCAGTGCCAGGATGGTGTGGTTTACCGCTGCCATTTCCACGGCTAGTGAAATGGGGTCTTGGTGGTCACTATGGCTAGTGCTGTCATCCTGTGCATGTGGAAAGGAGAAGAGAGAAGCACTGTTACTCCACGAGCAGAAGAGCAGGGGACACAGCTAGCGTGTGAGGGCTAGGGGCAGAGAATGGCACGTTCCTTACAGGGACAGAGAGTGAAAGAAGGGACACAACTGGTTTAGGATTGATCTCCCTCACTGTGCAGACAAAGGTAAGCAAGGCAAGCAGTGACGTGCTCAATTTTTGAGAGAGAAATTTGAGGGGGGGAGGGGAGATATTTGGAGGAAAATATTAAATTAGAAAGATAAAAGTGATACACGAGGTATGTCAGGAAAGCAAACTCTGGCAGGAACCATTATGCACTGCACAGATTCATGCTACCCTTACATTTTGAATATACAGATCTGGTCAACCCATTGAAAAAGGACACAAAAGAACTAGAAAAAGCAGAGAGAATGGCAACCCAGGGGAAGAGAGGGGAAGGAGTGGTGGGTTCCTTATGAGGAGAGGCTGAATAGACTCATGTTCTTCGGTCTGGAAAAGAAACGGCTGATGGTTGATATGGTAAATGTTTATTAGAAATAATTACTAAATAGAGAGCAATTCTTTGTGGCTTCTCGTGATCTAATAAGCAAGGAGCACTCATTGGAATGATGAGATAATATATTCCAAGGCAGCAACAGGAAGCCCTGCTTAACTCATCACAGTTCAGTTGTAGATTCACTGATTCTTGGATCAGCCAACAAAAAAAATGGCTTTCAAAGGTGGGGTTAGACAAGATCAGGGGAAATTGGTCTACTAGGGACTATGAAAAATGGAAGTGGGGCCTCTGCCAGCCTCTCAGAACTTCCAGAAGCTGGAAGCTACTCTAGCAAATTAATTCTATAATCGTCCTGTTCTTTAAAAATACTTTTTTCTTAAATAATACCATTGACCTCACTCTAAAACAGGACACAAACCTAGTGTAAACTATTGGTCTGAGCCAGTATCCTCTGAAGACACTAAATTCACACAGATATAGGGAAAAAAATGGTGAAAACCTCCCAGATGGTTACAAAAAAAGCCTTTTTTTGGGACCATGAAAAACGGAAGTGCAAGGATTTTGGGGGGCCTTCTACAGGTGCATAACAGCCATACAATAGCAGACCTAAAAATCTGGGGTACTAACAGTTACCACACCATGACTTGGAGAAGTGCAAGGATTTTGGGGGACCTTCTACAGGTGCATAATGGCCATACAATAGCAGACTTAAAAATCTGGGATACTAACAGTTACCACACCATGACTTGGCAGTTTTAAAAATTATTATTATTTACAGAAAAGAACTTATAAACATTTATCAGTCTTCCAACAGCCTTTAACTGATGAACTTCTGAAAATTAGTATTTAAAATGTGTATTATGAATTTTTAAATTGCCAGGTGGCAAATGCTGATGGGGACAGAAAAGCCAGGATTTGATCAAATCCTAAGGTTATTTAAAGGAATGCATTCATTTACAACAAATATTGTGATGGGCACACACTAAGGGCCTCTCAGTCACCTTTACCATGGTAAGAAATAGAAAGACAAAATCTTAACTACTGGAGCTTTAGGCATTTCATTAGTATTTGGACTGAACTTTGTGTTTTAAAGTTTACTAGAATTTAAGTCTCAGTGTGGAAAAGAAAATTCATGTTTTTTAACAGCCAAGGGATGTTAAATGGTCATCAGGAGAGTTTGCCATTTAATCCTCTTTGCTGCTAATGCCTAATTACACTTCAGTGAGGAGCCCAGTTAGATGACTGAGAAATGCAATTTTTAAGGACTCTAAACAAAGATCTTTAAATTTTACCAGGCAATTTATTTCTCTTTTCAAAGTATTTTGGATAACGCACAGAAGAAAATCATAGTTTGGGAGTCTATGTAACACTCGGTCTCAATATTCAGGTTCTGCCTCTGACTGAGGAGGAATTAATTATCTGCTCCTGACAGTCACAGAGCAGCCTCTCATCACGGAGAGCAAGCAAAGTTGGTTCCACCAAATCTGCTGGTGATGACCTATAAAAAGGGCCTTAATACCCATCAGCAGCAGAGCGGCTGGGAATGCCTCTGCCAGAGATCTGTCACACTGGGCCCCAGCCAAATATTCTTGGGACTCATTCCAGGACAGGCAGTTGCTATCAGACTGCACCAGCAGCCTTTGTAGGGAGAGACCTACCTACTTCTCCCAAATCATCTGCCCACCCCAGCCGCTGGGTGCAGCACAGAACACAGCTCAGCCCACAACCAGAACCAAGGCAGGGGACTGCTCACTGCTGAACACACACAGCCCTGAAGGGGTCTGGCCAACACTGACACCTGAAGGAAAATTGGGAAGGGGATGCAATACCTGTCAGGAAGGTGTGTGAAGGAAGGGTCACCAACTTTAGGGTAGGTGAGGGCTCAGAGTGCGGGAAGGGGTATTCTTTTGCTAGAGAATTTAAAAAAGAAGTTGCTGTCAAGGGTTAAAAATAACCAAGAAAAATAGAGAATAGGCAAGAGTTAAAATGCAAAAAGAAAAAAAAAAAAAGACAGATAATATGTAAACACTCCAAATAGTGGCACATCACTGCAGAACAATACGGAACAGGGGCCAAATAAATGGACAACTTCATTTAAATCAAATCCTCTCCCCCCACCCTTCAACCCTTTGTCTGTCAGTGTCTTAGGGACAGATCCTGAGCTGCTCCTGAAAGGTACTGCCCCAGGCAAACAGAGGGAGCTCAGCACCTTCCAGGAGGGTGCTCAGTATCCTGCTGGGCAGGGCTGACCAAAGGGACTCTCAAGTGCCCTGGGCAGGGGCTCTCTGCAGTGCTGGTCTGGGTGCCAGGCAAGCAGCTCACATTATAGCACAGGCTACGCTGGAGACACTTCTTGGAGAAAGAAAGGTGCCAGGGGACCACACATGCCTAGTTTTGCAGGGAAATGCTGTTGCCTGATATATAGGAGCAACCATTAAAAGACCTGGGCATCCCTTCTGAAGGGCAGGTAACTAGAATGGTGCCAGGGGTAAGGAGAGCACGAGTTATGCACTGGGTGAGGCAACACTCTCCTAACACATTTCATACATTGCGTGTGGCGTGAATGGTGTAACTTGCTTGTTTGGAGCAGATCCTCCTGTCTTCTTCTACCTTCTCTGCTTCTCTGCCTCCCTCTGAACATCTTCCCTCCTCCTCCCCATTGCGTACTTGCCAAGTGTCCTGTTGTATGACAATAAATCCACGTGGGTGAACACTGGTTGCTCAATACATTCAAACAGGGGAGCTATTACATAAAAGCAGAAGGAAAGCAAGAGACCTCTGATCTGTGAGAGGCAGAGGGTCTCTTCACGTGTCACGGGGACTCTCCCTTTTTGGGCCCCGTGGCTCAGCCATGGTTCTTACCTGCTCTGAGTAGTCATTGCCATCAACGTCGTCGCTGTTGGAATGACCTCCTGGACTCTGTACATCTATTCCATGGCTCTCCAGGATTGCTGCTTCTTCGAAAAAAGCAAATGGATCCCTAATTTATCTGATGCATTAGAGTAATTAAAAGTAACTTGTTTCTTTTTTCCAAGAAGTTAGAATAACTGGAAGAAAAGAGTTAGCTCTTAGCTCTTCTTCATTCTCCAGTATTTGGGAAAGTAGCACATGTACAGATACTGGTTTGACTGAAATCCTTCCCTGCCTACTAACAGACTTGTTTGTAAGAATCCTGGTTCTCCAGCCTGTCTTATTAGAAATTAGCTTCATTTCTAATGCACTGGAGTGGCAAAGGCACTCCCTGTAGATCTCCCCACATAGTCTGGACTAGCAGGACTTGAGGGGAGCAGGGAGTGTCTGAAAATAGACGGGAGAAATTTTTAAAGCACTTAAGGGATTTAAAATCACACACATCTTCATCTACCAGTAGGGTCCAGACGCCTGAAGACCTCACTGGCCTTTTTAGTACCTCCCAACCCCCTTCCCCATGCAGTACAGACATTGCTGTAACTCCACCTGCCTCAGACTGACTTTGCTTTGTGTCTCACACCCTTCAGAAAAATAAATCTAGGTTACATTTCAGTGACACATAAAAAGATGTTCTTCTTATTCACAAATACAGCAAAACCAAGCAAGTCAGCAAAAGGACACTCAACATTTGCAAAATTGCTGGTTAATAAGCAGGTAGGGATCTCTGTTTGTCCATGTATTGTGGATGCAATTCTGCACAATACCTAAAAGTAAGCACATCAAATTTTGCCTGCGCTGCAGAAGCTTCTTGAATCCCAGCCACTAATGAGAGTTTAACTTCATTACCATGCCTTACGTTTATTCACATTAGAAGATCTACTTCTTACAAGTTCAGAGCCACTTCTGATTTCCTCATCATCAGCTGCTCACACAAAGAACTTGCAGGGCTAACTCTAAAGTGATTTTTGGTTTATCCTGATCATCAAGAAAAATGATGACTTGGTTCCAGGCACTTGTCCCTGTGCAACCCCCTGGAAAGCACTAAGGAGCACAGGTGTAGCCAGAACAACCAGCTGGTTTGCAGAAACTCTCTGGTCCTAGTGGCTGTATCTGAGATGTAAAACAACTCATCTGGACTCAGATCCCTGTGGGGTCTCAAGGGATGGCAGCAAGAAAAAAAACCCTCAGATTGTGGCTGAAAAAATAAAGCACATTTCAGTGCTACACAGACACAAGAGAACTTACAAGCAGATAAAAGCTCTTCAAAACAGCCACTTTTCATTTAAACACCATGTGAAGGTTGTGAACTTGCAATTGTCCCAGCTTCCCTGATTTCCAATGCAGATATTCTGAGGTTTTATTTCAGATTTTATTTTGGATACATTAAGGAGCCTGAGCGTAGGGAAATACAATTCTCCTTCTACCCACAGAATTCTCACTTTGGTTTTAAAAACTGATCTTCTAGTAAAACTTCATAACTGCACCATTTTTTCCTGCATCGATGATGGAATTTCATAAATTAAATTCCTACTCATATTTCAGAAAAAATCTATAACAGCACAGGACTAATTTTAAAAAGTGCTCCACGTTTCTGTTAAGGATGTCAGAACCTCTTGTACCTTCACTGACACAGTCTCACATAATTTCTCTCTTGAGCAAGTGTACATACTACACCATGAATGCAGGTGCTCTGATACATTACCAATATTGGCTCTTCTCTTGATTTCCTTTCTCCTGTTGGCAAACCAATTGTACACTTTAAGGGAGGTGACTCGCTCCAAATCTGACAACTTTTTTCCTATGAGAATGACAGAGTGGAAAAAAAAATCATAGCATTGTTACTCACTGGGTTCCAGAGGTCAGCAAAAGACCCTTACATGTGATAAACCTCTGAAATATAGACAGCACTAAAAAGTGATTATAACTGAGAATAGAGTGAATTTTATGTGAATCAAAGTACTGTGCCCAGATGCTGTGGTAATAAATGCCAAATATCTCTCCAAAAACAAAGTAGCCTTTCTTCATTTTTTAAAAAAACTCTGAAATACAGGAATTTCTTTGCAGCTTCAATCAACTAAATCCAGAGCTGTGGGAGGATAGAGGGCTGCTTTTCCAGTTCAAGCACAAAACTGAGATTCAAAAACCTCCAATCAATTCACAGCCCTGCTGCAAATTGCCTACCCTTGGGCTAGTTCTTTTACCATGTGCTGTGAGGCCACAGTTCAGTGATGTATTTTCTTCAGCAGCAAAATGAATGAAGAGATTTTGTGCTGTCCCCTCCAATCTGCTTTCCTCCCTCTCCACCACCAGCTGCTGTCGTGCTCCCACAGCACTAATCCCCCCCTCCAAACTGTGCCAGGACACTTGTGTTCTTCCGGGACAAGGGAGGGATGTTGGAAACCAGATCACTGGAGGTTTGCTCTTAAATAAAATCCCAACCACCAGCAGCCAGCTACAGGAGGCAATCCATTCTCCTGATCACCAATGTAAAAGAGGGAAGACTGGAGGAATCCAGCATTGCAGGGAGAGCATGGAAACCTCTTCAGCTGGCCCTGGCCCCATTCAATGTAGCTGCATCCTCAGCCCTTGGCAGGCTGCGTGGGGATGAGACTCCCCTGCTTCAGCCTGCTTCTCAAAATGTATTTGCTCAGCATACAAGGCATACATGTAACTGCAGCAATTCCCAAATTTAAGTAGGGAGAGATGAGACAAGTGAAAGAAAGAAAAATCTGGAAATAACTATGCTGTTTCTGAATGCTCTGCATCAGTGTCACAAGATTTTGCCAATCCTGAGGCAGTGTTTAAGGAGTCTGTTCCAAGTTGCTAAACCAACCAGCAGCACAGCCAGGAATAAAATCTTGACCTCCTCAGTGCTCTCTACCCACCACATCATTCTGCTGCCACAACCAAAATACAAGAGGCAACACATGAAAGCTGCAATAAGGGAAATTTGGCCTTGGTGTTAGGAAGAAGCATTTTGCCACGAAAGTGCTCAACATGGTGGAACAGGGGCCCAAGTTTTCCAGAAGTGGAAAAACCTCCAGTTCTGGAGATTCAAAACTGAATGAGGTAAAGCTCTGAGTAACCTAATTTAAGCTGGTCCTGCCTGACTAGATGACCTTCAGAGGTCACCTCCAGCCTACACTGCTGTATGATTCTGTGCTGCTCCAATGTCCAGGAGTCATGCCTTAGCTTTCCTTAGCATTGATTTTTATTCTGCTTATGTAAAATCCAAATATATCAAAAATACAAGTTCTGAAAACTATGTAAATAGTAGGACTACTCTGGGAGCAGGGGAAGTGCAACTTTTTGACCCAAATACAAGGTCCTCCATTAATACACAGATTCTACCATGGGACACTGTCTAGGAGTTGTAATGAAAACTGAAAGCCAGGAAAGCTGTGCTCCTTACTCCTCTGAGCACCTTCTGTGTGATCTCCAGCAAGGCTCAGTCTGTGAACCTAAGAACCAGTAAAACCCACTTTTGTGGAGCATAATAAAATTCCCAGATCACTCCTGAGCCCCAAAGCACTACTGAGATCACTACTCCACTTTTGTGGAGAATAATAAAATTCCCAGATCACTCCTGAGCCCCAAAGCACTACTGAGATCACTACTCCACTTTTGTGGTGTGTAATAAAATTCTCAGATCACTACTAAGTGCTTGAATAAATCCCTCGAAATAACTGAGCGTAAAGAGTGAAAACTTCTCAGATGTTTATTTTCTCAACACTGCCATTTACAAAGCTACATAAATGAAATGTTTAGATGCACAGCTTGGACTTCTTATCTCAAATGGGGGGAATTTAAGTTGCAGATGCTGGCATTTAGGTTTGAAAACTGCATTGACTGTCACGTTCATCCCCGGCCGGCAGCTCTGCACAACGCCAGTTATAGCACGCTCAAGAAGAAACCTACTACTAGTTGAGAGCACTACATTTGTTAGTAATAGCCATAAAATGAGATGGGCTGAATATAGCAGGAGATGTTGAAATCTAATTGCAGTTGCCTCTGGAAAGGACACCGTGAGCAGCTCCTCACCTGGCTTTTGTATAACTGCATTACAGGCGTTGGCAATTTCTTCTCGCTTTGCCTCGTCTGGATATTGATTCTCGTTGAAGTAACTGCAAGAGGGGGAAAAACCAAGAAGTTTTTTTTCAGAAATCACGAGCATGAAGGCTCCAAAGCAGCTTTGCTAAAAGGTGTCAACTGCTGCTTTCTGCATCACTTTTACAGAGGTAACACAGAGGCAGCCAATTTTATGTAAACCTGTCTATGCATCAGGTACCATCAGCCCGTGCTCACATCCACACAAGTGGACAGAACTTCCCAAATGTCTCAGATACTGAATATTATCCCAGCATTTGCAGCACCACCTCAGCATTCAGAATACTGTACTAGGAGACACAACAAAAAGGAGGCAATGCCAGAGATACTGGAGTTAATACCAGCAAGTGAAGCATCATGTCAGAAGACATCGTGGGTCACACCTCTGCCTCTTTTTTTATTAGCATTTACTCCTTTTTTTTTCCTGACATACCCCCAGCTTAGGCAGCATTCTACAAAGGAGCTGCTCAATATTTATTTTGACCCCTGGGTTAAAATATACACATATAGATACAGACTTGTATATATATTTTGCACAAACACAGCATACGGTATGCAGATCAGACAGACAAAATTACACAGCAGTACAGTCAGATTTCTAGAGTCAGACCAGTGGCTTTTCTAAAATCACAATTTCAAGATTTTAAGCCTTCTCCAGAACTCACTGAGTACAGCATATTTTAACAGTATTTTTTTTTGTCTGAATAATTGTGATTTTATTGTATTCTACACGCAGTAAATATCCCACGGAAGTTAAACTGTTTTCTCTCTTCCTTCATTTGAGTGCTTTACAAATTTTAATGAACTGATTTACATTCCACAGAGCTTATCAGATTTGCATTAAAAACAACAAAAAGTCCTGTTTTACTTCAATGGACTCTGATAAGCATGCCATAAGCAGGGACTATTGCTTTTTTTTTTTTCCCTGTAGATTGTTTGTAATACATAATCCTACAAATTCTTTGATCAACTTTGATCAGCAGCAGGTTCAGCTGGTGGACAGCTGCTCTGTATTTGAAAACAAGATGTTTAATTGTAGATCATTTAGCAGTAGGAGATTTGGGTGTCTTTAGGCAATTTTTGCTTTCCATGGTCATATTTCTTCTCCTGTGGGTTGGCCCCAGCACAGTTACTTCCTATGGAAACCTGGTTTCTGTTCCATACAGCAACTAGTTCTGTCCAACCTTCTTTTAACTTAGTACTTAGTGCAGATCTCACTATTTTACTTCCACCTTATTTCAATATATTGTAAAGACACATTTTACACGTTCAGTATGAATTTTAGCTACTGCTTCTTCACCCCATTGCTCACAGTGTTATTCACAGTTGCAGCTCTGGCCATGAACTGAGTCCTGTTTCAAAGTTGCTCTCGTTGACTAAGAGAACTCACACATTAGCAGAGCTAGTTCCACTGTGAATGTACTTCCACTTGATTTACCAGCGTGGAGAGCAAATGAAACCACAGAAGCAGCTCCATCTTCACTAAACAAAGGGCAGGCTACATCTCTACTACTGATTTGGGTTTTGGAGGCAATTACATTTACATGTAAACATCCACTTCTTGTTCCCTGGACCTCTGAGTTGCTTTTATAAAGTAAATTCAGAGAGATTGACCATAACAGCAATTCCCACTATGCTCGTTAGGTTGGACCTAATGATCTTAAAGGTCTTTTCCAACCTAAATGATTCTATAATCCTGCTCTGACAAACCAGCTGAGATTCTGCCAGTAGATCTGAAGAGGAGGACACCAGGTTACTCTTCCTTTCTGGGAAGCTTCAACTACGTGGCACTGTCAACTCTGGCACTGCCACCAGCAGGAAAACTCCCAGAATTATCAGCAAGACACTTTCCTTGGTTTTGTTTTTCCTCCCACTCCCAGCAATATGCCCAGTCTCTGGGCATGGTATTTTTAAAAGTATATTATTTTGTGTTCCAGATATATCATCCTTTCTATGACTATGGCCTTTGAAGTGATACATGTGTCTGGCTCAACTTGCAAATTTCTGTTCAAAGGGGTCGTGTTCTGTACAAAGGGGTTTTTTTTTGAGAATAGAGAGCTTGGAAAACAGACAAGAAAATGTTTTTTCTAGCAGTGATGGAAGAAGAAGCTCAGGATCCCAGTCCAATTGCCTCCTGACAGTGTCTCAGCTCTCCCACCTACAAAACAGAGGACTCCACTCCCTGCCCAGAGCCAAGAGCTATTTCCTCTTTCAAGTGCCATGAGATACAGGAATGTCAAGACATCACAGCTGGAAACTACTGCACTACTATTATTTACATAAGTATATCATATGGAGTCCTCATCAGGAGTCCAGGTCATCACTATATGTACAAAAATTAACTTGGCAAATTTTGGGAGCTGTAACAGCTACTTTAGGGACTCCCTTTGCTGAACATGATCTCGTTTATATATACTTGTCAAAAGCCAAGAACAAACATTATGAAAGAAATCATATGAATTAGAAAACCTGGTTGATCTACATGCTGATGTTCTAACACCAGAAGGTGAAACCCTGCTATGATGCAGGATTATGGATCCAGATGACCTATGGCCACAAGACTGCTAGACAATGCTTAACTTTACGGAAGGCAGGACAAAAGATGTAAAATCAAGAAATGGGGGATAGTGGAACTGCTCATTCTTATGTTGATGCAAGAAACTGGGACACCAATTAATGAAGAAGAAACACCACAAGAGCCACTAGTGATCCTTCTCTTGGCACCTAACTGAACATCATCCTTTTAGCAAGCCACTGACTGCCACTTTTGCTGACTCCAACAAAAAAAGTTCAGGTTTTCTAATAGTAACCAAACTTAGGCTCAAATTTACAATTCTCTGGGAGAACAGAAAATCTCCCTGTGACTGAGCTACCTTTCAGAACTGGACAATGAATGAGAAACCTCTTCTGGCAAAGAAGGAAGTTTGCTTTGTGTAGTCCAATTATTTTGTGATTTTGAAAAAAACTTGCTGCTGAAACAGTAATTGTTATCATAACACATTGTACCAATAAATAAGCTTTAAACATTTTTATTGGATTGGATCAAAATATACTTCTCATCATTCTGAAACACCTTCCTTAAATTCTAACACAAATTTCTTACCTAAATGTCTAAAACTTTCTACAAGAAAAGTGATTCCCACTTGAAAACCTGAAATTCTTTTCCTCCTGAAATGCTGTTTAATGGAAAAACACCAAAAATTGGGAAGTTTTCAGGCAGCTCTCCTGGTATAAGACATTTTCATGGAGATCACAAGCTATGCAGATACATGAGGAGAGCTGCACGGGCACTACTGCAGTAGTTAAAAGGTTTCCATGGTTTGTTTACACAGTAATTTTTCTGTATGTTTTTTTCTGTAGTTTTATTTACACAGTAATTTTAGAACCTGCCTCTCTTTCTCCCTACAGGGTTACTCCTTATCCACATTACTGATGTGCCTCCTCCTTCTTTCACACACTCAAACTGTCTATAAACTTGTCCAAAACTCAACTTGTGCTCCCCAAAATTGAACTTCTCCTGAGAACATTCTCCTCCACCATCATATTGCATTTTTAACCTTTCACAGAGCACAAGTTGCTTTTATCAGAGATCATACTCAGGAGTTTTCAGTCTTAAAAGGAAAAGGTCTCATAGCTACAGGTAATCAAAACCACACAACCTCAATCATAAGAGCTTATTTTCAACCTAAGCCTCCAAATTCTCTGCACACACACACACTACCAACACAATCATTCCAGTGGCCCAGGTTGCCCAGAGAGGTGATCAATGCCCCATCCCTGCAACCATTCCAGGTTAGGTTGGATGGGGGTCTAAATAACCTGCTCTAGATCTCCCTGCTGACTGCAGGGTGGTTAGAACTAGATGACCTTCAAAGGTCCCTTGCAACCCAAAACATTCCAAGATTTGTATTTTGTTCCCACTGCATATTTCAAGGTCCTAATGGGCTTTGTGGGTGAGACACCATGGCACAAAGCACAACATTCAAAGCCTCCCAACATTGTTGGCAAGTAGGTGAGAATAAGTTTTTAACATAGGGAAGCCAAAGAAAGAAATTAAAAACTTCATCATTGACTATTTTGCTTTGGTCATGTAGGAGTTTGAAACACTGAATTTTTTTACTACATTTCTTCTTGCAAGCAGGAAATTCATTACCTGCCTCCACTCTTGCTACCTATCAGCCAGGCACACCTTTGCTAAGGGCCAAAGAAAATACTCAGGATGTCTGAATTTCTCTTCACAGCTACAAACCACAGCCTGCTCACCATCTGAAAAGTTCCTGAAAACTACAGATGAAAAATATGAAGCAATATGAATTTAAAAGGAAAAAAGAGAAGAAAAAAAGAGCAGGCAGAAGTAAATCCTGCAGAGGCACACTGCCTTCTAGACAAAGGGCAGCTGTCAGCTGAATACCTTCAATGAAGAAACCAAATGATCTTTTTTGTAGAAAATGACAGTGGAGGATTAAAATGAAAAGTGGCCAAATAATTTACATGAGATGAGAACCCATATGATGGTAAAGAATGTAGATATCCTTGAAGCGGTTTCATTTCAATAACACTGAAGCCTAGAAAAATTGCAGATTCAGAGAAACCCTCTTTCTTTCAGGGATAATGTGCTTAGGACAATGACAGAGAGAGAATCCATCTCAGTCCCGGGCGCTGCGACGGGAGGAATCGCATCCCCCCACTTTTTACCAAGGTGCCCCCATCTCAATTCCTGCCAGAGCTGCCAATCTATTTCTGCTCGGCTGCTGTTAGCCAGGCTCAGAGCTCAGATGCATTGAGCAATGCCTCAGTGCTGGCCCTGATAATCCACACTGGAAGCTTTGCTGTTCCTATCAGCTCTGCAGCTGCCAGGGAGGTGTCTGGAAGGGCCCACGCGGGACGGGCAGGTTCCACGGGTCTTCATGGGGCTGGCTGCCAGGCACAAACAGCCAAAAATCCAGGATTGCCCCACAGACCCCAGCTTGGGGAAAGGCTCAGTTTTACAGCATGACATAACGGTTCAAGCTTCAGAGTGTGGAAGTGATTCAAAGCAGAGAGGCTCAGAAGTGTTGCTGGGAACAACTGACAGTGGCTGAGCTGTCGTGGCAGAATTACACAGGCTCAAGGTGAGGTAATTCAGGTACATGCACACCAGGGCAAGCTCACTGCACCAAGGATAATTTACCTTCCAGTTAATGGGAGGCAAGAATAGGCAGAGGGATATTTATTGAACAACGCCAGACGTGCTGCAAGTTCACTCCCTCACCTAGATTTGTGTTTTATGGCTCTGGGTTCTCACTTCCACCAATGTGGGAAGCACCTGGGAGTGAAATATCCAACTCCTCCACCAGCCACCACCGTCCTCCAGGCTCGGGCTGCAGTCCAGCTTAACACAATTTAAGCACAGCCTGAAAGGAACAGTCCCATCCTCCCCTTCATCCTCGTTCTGTGGGAAGGTTTTCTGCCCGACTGCTTCTCTGCTCCAGCTTGCCAGAGATGCCAAGAGCAGCGGTTGTGCAGCCAAGGGAGGCGGGCAGGAGGTGGCTGGAACCCACAGCTGGGGCTGGTGCCTTCCACAGCAGCTCACACACATCCCCTGCCACTGATGCTGAAAGCAAAGCCCGAGTGGGGGGCTCAGCAACTGGCCCAGGGATGTGTGGAAAAACCAGAGCTGCCCTTTTTCCCCAGCTCCCATCCGAGCCCTGGGGATGAACAGGAGATCTTGCTGCCACCAGGGACCGAGCTCCCTGCCAAACAAACCCTCTGCTGTCTCAAAATACACAAGAGTGTGAGCTGCTCTCTTCTCTTTGATAAGACTGCCTGTAATTTCAGCTCCCTATCTGGTTTCCCTTCGAACTGTACCTCTGCTTTCCACTGAACAACTTACGTAAAACACTCAAATACAGTTACCTGCTTTCTCTCTCATTAGTGTATTTATCAACGTGGCATCACCCAGTAGCAAGAGGTCATTGTTTCAGCCTTTGTGGCTTTTAACAGAACTATAATTCAGGCTGTCAAATCAGTGGAAATATTTCTGAAGTTAGTCTGTCATCTGTGCCTGAGATCTTATCTCAGCGTGGCATGAGACAGGCTGTCAGAGGAGTGACATTCAAAGCATAATCTCATCAGAAAGTGTAATGACTAGTTTATCTCCCAGTAAATACTGGCCAAGAATATCACCAATACCATTTTCAGTGAGGTCAACAGATGACACCATCCATTTTATCTACTGATATTTCTACAGATTCTCTAATAATGGTATGCATGTCAACCAAACAGTTCACCCCACAATATATAGTAAAGTCATTTCTACTTTAGACAGCAAAATTAAAGCTCTCCATAGATAAACTCCGATAGACCTTAGAACTACACTGAAGACACCATCTTCCCTTTCCCCCTGGACTGCAAAATGTAACCACCAGTGCAGTTGCTACAGGAAACATCTGGTGAGTCACTGTTGTACTTGAGATCAGCCAAAGATGAGAACTGCAGCTCTCTGGATGCAAGCAGATGAACCTGAATGCAGGCACTGAGCTGCTGTGTCAGCTCTGCTAGGCCTTTCATCCAGGCAAAAGATAAAATTTAAACTGAAACCCAAACCTGGAAGACCCACTGATGAACAGGACTGCTGCAGCTCTCTGCTGTGCTCCCCACAGCACCATCATTCACCTAACGGTTTTCATGGGTCTGTGGATTTACAGGACTGAAGGAACCACTGTGGGACTCCAGCTTGACCTCTTCCACAGCACTGACCAGAGGTTTCTCAGCAGTTCTGGCACTGAGCCCAGATCTTGTTTGACCTACAGAGATAACCAGTCCCAACATAAAAATTCAGGATTTCATCCAATGCAGAATTTACCATAACTTTAAATAAGCTTTGGGAACCAAACTGTAAAAATCCTCATGCTTTCCAAATCTGCACCTCATTCCCAGCTTGAGCTTTCAACCCTGAGGTATGGCCAGTCTCTGTCTAGGGAGAGAACAGCTTTTAAGACCCTCACTATAAGAGATGTTTAATTCTTGCACTTCTTGTCATGTTAAGAGCAAATCTGGAGGAGGGATCAATCTCAACAGGACTGGATCACTTACAGCACTACATGTCCATAAATTGTAATTATTCTGCACATCAGTATGTGTTTGTCCATACAAACTGCACAGTCATTTCAGTATACACTAAAAAAACTCATACAACAGAGCTGTCTCTCTATTCTGGTTTTACAAATCAGTGCCTAAACTCTGACACAGTCATTTTACTGATGCTTCTTAGCAGGAATCTACTCTGCAATGTAGATTAAAATGCCAAAAACACACCTTGCACTGGAGTGTGTAGAACTGCATGACCTTCAAAGCTACAACAACATCATCAGGTTTCTAATTTCTTAAAAATAATTTTCTCCCTGTTTTGACAGTGGTCTCAAGCACCAACCCAATCCTGTCAGGCTATTAATATTATCCTCAAATTTGTTTAAAACCAGAATTAATTGATAATAGCTCTGAAAGCCTCATACTTGCAAAAGATAATCTATGCCTCCTAAGCTATAGCACCCTACTGGTGAGATAATTAACAATTAAAAAAAGAATAGTTAAGACATCGGAGGTGGCGATTTACTCTTCCTTGTAATTGGATTTGGTGATAAGAGTATTTCTGAAACGACACAACAAAAAAGATTTGGAGTTTTCAGCAGTTTGAAACACACAGGTACCTTCTGCTTAAGGACCTTGCAGACACTGCCAGCAGACAGTGGCAAAGATGTTATAGCTACCTTTAAATTTCATGGTATTGCAGACTTCCCAAACCCACAGTTACTTAAAATGTTCACAAAATAAAAGGGGATTTTAAAAAATAAAATAAAAAAAAAAAAGGAAATTTTTTGAAGCCAGCAAGTAACTAACACATTTAGACAGGATAAAGTGACAATTCTTCTGCAATATTTTAACAACTGGTTGGTGTGAGCATACACCACCTTCAAAGCTCTTCCTAACAAGGCATCTAAGCATGAATAATAGTATCTCTTCTTCTCCTTTATTTACTTGCAATGTTTAAATCCAGACCTACACCCTACAGGGATATTTATGTGTGTTAAATCTTCTGAATTTAACCAATGGATAAACAAGACCTTTAGGAAGATAACTGCTATACAAACATTTCAGCCAAATTTCTGAACTTTGTAGAGGGGAGAGGTTATTTATATTACATCCTCTGGACCATCCAGTTCTCACAAGGCAAGCAGAGCTAAGGCAGGGTCAGTCCATGGATGAAACACCTTCAAAAAGTGCTGAGACCTTGCAGAAAGCAATGTTGGCACATCACTAAGAGCTCACCACTCACAAGGGCTGTTTCTGTGCTTGGTGACCCACTCCAATGAGATGTAGCATGATTATCAACACTATGGTTACTAGAGACACTACTTGAAAAACCAGAGGATTCCAAAGCTTTCTAGATGGCAACACAAATAAAGAGCAAAATGTATGACTTGGATTTTACATTACTCAACCCAAAACATCATTTGCTGCTCTCCTGAAGAAAATATTAAACTCATCAGAGTCTGAATTCAGCTTTCAGCTCATCTGAAGTAAGGTATTTCCAGAAGAATAGCCTACCCTTGCCTCAAAATTGGGTTTTAATGGCAAGTTCAGCACTGGATGACAAAAATGTATGTGTGGAATGTCAAATGTAAGCAGCAAGGTCCCTCAAGTTGTTATTAGTTTAGCCTCAGTAAGGTCATGTTTTTGAAAATTTTAGTCCTTCTGGCTATGAAAAGCTTGAAGTCTCACTTTGTCCTAAGCCTCCAGGAGAGGAAAAATACCAATCATGAGATTTGTGATAAAGCTTAGGATGAGCTGACAACTCCCAACACAATCAGAGACATTTCCCCTCAAAAATCCTCAAGTTTTTATTTTCAGCTCCCAGCACTGGACCAGACTCAGCTCAGCAGCAGAGGCAGCCACCAGCATTGCTGCTGCCTTTTCAGAATATAAACACTGATTAGACCAATGAAAGGATCCCACAGGATTGAAAAGACAAGGCCAATTCCTGCAGGATATCCAGTGCCTAAAGTAAAGAGAAGTCAAGAGGCTCAGATCAAGGCTTCTGATTTTGGGCTCACTCCACAGGTTTTTCCTAATACCTCCAAGGTCTGGACCAGAACTATTATTGTGTTGAGTGCTGTGCAAACCAGAAAAAGGTATTTTTATTTTCATACCAATCTATTCTCTGCCTTGCAACCTAAATACAAAGCAACAGATGGATATAGGCAAATGAGAACAAGGAATAATGAAATAATGAATAATGAAGTTTTAGTTTATTAAGCTCCTGTGGTGCCAACCTTCATGAGGTTCTTTGTAGGCATCATAGCAAACAAGGTTTAAGGAAAGTTTTAAGCTATGGTAGCTTTGTGGATCCTTCAAGAGTATTACTTCTCAAGTCTGGCCACAGCCACATCTTTTTATTTGCTACAGATTATTCAATGACCATTCATCATCCATGGGGAAAGGAAATAGCTGAGTTTATTATCCAACTTTTTATAATTTTTTTTCCACATAGGATTGTGAATAATTACCTTGGAAATAAGCTCCAAGGACTCAGAAGTATGACTTCATTAAGAAGCACCCATCATGCTTTGTGTTTCAAGAGTGCTTTCTATAATCAGATCACAAACACCTTCAAAGTATTCTGAACTTGTGTCTTTAGTCTTACTCTTTAGTATTGTTAGTAGAATTTACAGGTAGAAGAACAGCAAAATTAAGAGATACAGACACAAGACAGCAGCCACAGAGCTGTGAAATCAAGCCACAGCTCCTTGCTCCTAGATTTGTGCTGTCATGAGCCATGCTTTTTGCCATGTGCTTCCTCTTCAATGTCACTGTGACTGGCTCAGAACAGCCAAGTTCCCTGGGAACAGTCTCTTTAGGAAGCAGGACTGACACAGTACTGGTAGCAATGCTCTAAAAGCAACTGAGGAGTTGTTGACTGTATGTCTTATATCTAGAAAAATAAGTGACTCTTATTTTTGGACTTCACTAAAACATTTGATACACTTACAAATGGGAAATTAGCCACAATTTTGGCAAAGAGAAAGATTAGTATAATTATGAAATAGGGTAGAAAGGAAGCATACAACTAAGAACTGGGCTGAAAATTTGAAACAAGGGCTTAGAAGATGGCAATCAGTGACATCAACCTCAAGTTTCATCTTTGGAGTATCTTAAGAATGAAAACACTTAATGATCTTGACACAAAGTCTGAAGATGGCAATGAACTCTGGGGCTGACAGTCAGAAGCCATGTCACTACACTGAACTGGAGCACCATAAAAAGAAATGGACAATCCTAAAGGCAGGAACTAAAGATCACCAGCTGGAAAGGCCTTTTCAGTTAAGTCATTATGACCTAAAGACAAAAATGCAACAAAACCACCAAAAAGGCAAAGCCTGCTACAGCTGAGGAAGCCAGCCACTTCCAGTCCAGAAAGGAAAGTATCAAAATACTGCTCAGCACTAGGGAGGCCACCTCTGGAGTATTTGGTCCAGTTCTGAGCTCCCCAGGTCAAGAGAGCCCAGGAGCTACTGGAGAGAGTCCAGCAGAGGCTGGGAAGCTGCTGAGGGGCTGGAGCATCTCTGTGCCCAGCCAGGCTGAGAGCCCTGGGGCTGCTGAGCGGGAGCAGAGAAGCCTCAGAGGGGATCTGAGCAGTGCTGAGCAAGAGCTAAAGGGCCCCGGGGGGCAAGAGGCTGGGGCCCGACTCTGCTGAGTGGTGACAGGGACAGGACAAGGGGCAACGGGCACCAACTGGAACCCAGGAGGTGCCACCTGAGCAGGAGGAGAAACTTCTCTGCTGGGAGGGTGGCAGAGCCTGGCCCAGGCTGCCCAGAGAGGCTGTGGAGTCTCCTGCTCTGGAGAGATCCCAAACCCTCCTGGCTGTGCCCCTGGGCACCCTGCTGTGGGTGAGCTGCTGGAGCAGGGGGTGGGATGAGATGATTTCCAGAGGTTCCTTCCAACTCCCACTACTCTGGGATTCAAGAAAGGTGAATTTAAACCCACAGGATGGCAGAGGAATGGAAGTGCTATCCTGGAATAGACACGGCAAGTTTCACCTGAGTAAACCTTAAGGCAGAGATGAGGCTGTGGTGGTCTACCACACATAGATAAAGGGGAAGAACATTGGTGACAAGAGATGGAGGTAAGGATGGGTCACAAACAATCTCAGGAATTATATATGTAACTGCTGAAACAAGAAGAACATGCCAGGTAGCCACCTGCCAACAGGTTTTTGCACCCTTAGCTATACCTGCTTCTACAACTGAGAGTTTAATCAGCTTCTGCAAAGGTTACAATAGAAGTTGACTGAAAGAAGAGAAGCTGGACATGAAACTGGAAGTCCCTGTTCAGCACTCCTGTGATTTAGAGAAAATCAAGGTGCATTTTAAAACTGAAAGAGTGCCAGCCTATGTACATAATAAGCAACAGATCAGATGGCTTTTTCTATATTTTTTTTAACTTATGTGCCCTATTTTTGCACTCTTATTTTCTTTTTAAGGAAATCATATTATAAAAAGCTCTTTGGAACAGGTCCATGCCTTCTATCCTGTTGAAAGAATACCTCACAAACAGTACAATATTCTAAATAAATTAAAACTTATGCACGTTCCAAAGGAAACTCAGACAAGGAAAGGTCACTTCTGCTATCCTGGACTACCAAAAAAAGATGAAAAAGAACCTAGGATGTGGTAGTGACTGCTGTGGTTGAAGCCCATATGGTTCTCTGATAGAGCATTCTTTTTAGTCTGTTTAAAGCACTCCACAGCCCAACCAAGAGCCCATAAAGACATGATGCAACATACTTAAGAGTTTTACTTAGGAATTTTCCTCCCTCACTTCTCCTTGTAATTACTCTGTTTATTACTCGTATAAAGACCTCACATCTGTTACTAGATGGCAGAGAATTTCCTTTCACTGAGGTAGGCTTGGACTCTGTTCAGGGACTAGCTGCAGTGAGAGTCAGCAGGGACACTTTGCACACTTCTCGAAACACGCAATGGGCAAATCCAGCAGTGCTCTGAGGTGGATGGAGCTCACGTCTGCTCTGTGCAGACAGACAGCTGGCTGCACCAAAGCAGAGGTGACAAGGTGCCCACCCCACTGCTAATTCCTTCCCAAAGCTTTCCATGCTGCTCTAGAAGTTCATGTTGTCGTTCACTGAAGTGGGTTTATTACACACAGGTCAGGTGAATCTCAGTGGGAGTGATGACTGTTCCTTTTAGCTGAACTCAGGTCTGAACGACCCCCTCCTTGGTAGGTCAGGGCTGTCTAGCTCTTTCTCAAGGCTTTAAGCAGGCTGAAGAAGAGCCAAAGGGGGAATGATCACAGCTTTATGGTCACTTGTGCCTGTCATTGCCCAGGGAGCCATTTGCTGCTGCCTCACCTGCTAAACTTCCCAAGTCACAGAATCACAGAGTGGTGGGGGTTGGGAGGGACATCTAGAGATCATCTCATCCAACCCCTGCTCCAGCAGCTCACCCACAGCAGGGTGCCCAGGGTCACAGCCAGGAGGGTTTGGGATCTCTCCAGAGCAGGAGACTCCACAGCCTCTCTGGGCAGCCTGGGCCAGGCTCTGCCACCCTCCCAGCAGAGAAGTTTCTCCTCCTGCTCAGGTGGCACCTCCTGGGTTCCAGTTGGTGCCCGTTGCCCCTTGTCCTGTCACTGGCACCACTGAGCAGAGTCTGGCCCCAGCCTCTTGCCCCCCAGGGCCCTTTAGCTCTTGCTCAGCACTGCTCAGATCCCCTCTGAGGCTTCTCCTCTCCAGCTCAGCAGCCCCAGGGCTCTCAGCCTGGCCTGGCACAGAGATGCTCCAGGCCCCTCAGCAGCTTCACAGCCCTCAGCAGTGTGAGTCTGCTCACAAAGGGTGAGCCTCACTGTGGCCTCACACTCCTGCAGTACAACAGAGACAGCAGAGCAGAACTGCTACACCCTTGCAGCAGAGCACGTCCAGAGGCACAGCACCTTCACATGGCTTCTGACATGACCAAGAAATTTGGTTCCAGACAGCCTACAGTGAACAGTCATTATAAGACAGCTGAAAAAAATTGAGGCTGAATGTACCAGTGTCCAGTTCAGTTTCTGTGAGAAATATTCCCTGACTTCCCCTGCCTCCTGGAGTCGTGTTAGCAGGCAAATTAACAATGTAGCCAATTAATGTATTAATTCATTAATGAAGTTTTTGTTATTATTCGATTCTGTGTAAACAGAACAGTCCCAGGAAGAATATCAGGAGGGATTACACAAAGTCTAGTGTTGGTGTAGAAGAAAGCTCATGGAGAGAGAATCCCCAGCACTGGACTTGCAGTTTTCCAGTGTCCTCACACTTCTCCACTGCCCTTACCTCGAGCAGCATCTAGAGGTCTCAGCACAACTGCAGAGAGCCCACTGCACCAGGCTCCCCAAGCCCTTGGCTCAGAGAAGTTATGACCTAAAATGATTGGCATTAACAGTTCTATAAAATAATGTTCTGGGAAGTGAATTATTTATATTGGATACGAACACAGCAGACAATTGCTGTGAATTTCAAAAATATCTAAACACTCCCAGGACTAAATTTCATTTGATGTCTTTGCAAAAAGCAGAGTAATGCACATGGAAAAGAACAAATTCAAACACCTCATGACATACATGACAGGTTTTAAATTAGTTGTAAGTGTTCAGGAGAAAGACACAGACAGTGAGCACTACTCAAAGAAAACATGCTCTCAATCTAGACAGAAAAGTGATCAGCAACCCCCAGGCGTTAGGCTGGAGGTCAGGGAACAGTGAGAATCAAAATTCAGCTGCCCATATAAACTGCAATATTCACCCTGGAAAGAGGGCAACTGGTTCTGCTCCTCTCCCTACTCACCCACCCTGGGTCACTAAAAATTGAATGTAGAAATAGAAAAGGTCCAGAGAAGAGTGACAATGAGTGTTAGAGGCAAGGCAAGGCCTGCCATCTGAGAAGAGATAAGAGAATGACTGTTTAGTTCAGAGAAGAGATAAAAGAGCAGCACATTGATAGTGGTACACACAATGAATGACCACAGGAAGCTAAAAAAGATGTTCTTTCTTATTCTTTCTCATGATACTCAGGCAAAAAGAGACTTCCAACTTTTTAAACACATTTTGGCATATAAAATGAAACAAGGTATAATTAGATCTCCCAAAGTACCCTGAAGACCTTAGCAGGATTTGGAAGGAATTACATATTTATGGGAATAATAAGCATGCCCACAGCTGCAGCAGCAGGATTAAACAAAAATATACAGGATAGGAGATAAAAGCTTTTGTCCACAGCCACATGGTTGGTAGCCATGTGTGAACCAGTCGCAGACTGGAGAGGACAGGTGGGAAGAATGACAAACACCATCATCATCACCACGTGGGTTACTGCCAAGGCCTTGAAGCTTCAGTCACTTGCCAGAACTCTGCAGTGCTGGTGAGGTACCATCAGGCATCACAAAGTCAGCCCTCGTGCCAGGGCTGAAAGATGGAGCTGGAAAAGGCACCCAAGGACAAAACGGCTGCTCTTACACCAGGCTCTTCAGACCTGCTCCTAGCAGGAACTCAGCCTGAATCCAGGTTGCCTCCACACCTCTTCTCCTTATGTAATGCCCCAACATCACTTCACACGCTGGGGATGGTGACATGAAATCACTGCAAGGGTAAACAGGGTGGTTGGATGTTGCATGTGTCAAAATCCAGGGTTACACTCTGAGGTGTGGGGTCTGTGAGCTGGGACACCCCTGAAGGAGCCAGCAGATGTTCTTAAAAGCAAGCGAGAGGTTAAGAGATAAATTGGGTCTTAACAGGTCCTCCCCATCCACTGCTGCCACTGAAGCCAGTAAAAATGATATTAGCCTGTACAATAAGCACCAAGGATGCCCTTTTACATCATCACTGGAAGCATCTGGGCACTGGGAGAGTTCCAATCCCATAGGTATGAGAACTGCTTTGACACTATGGGAAGACAATGGTGTAACACAGAATGAGATCCTGCCTCCAGCCTTCATGAGCAGGGGCACTGAACACTGAGGGATCTCATTTGGTCTTGGAGAAATGCAGGGGAGTAGCTGGATTAGAGAAGAATTCTCATTCTTAAAATGAGGGTTTATTGCACCAGACAGTGCTGGTGCAGGTCAGATTGACAAGGCTCCCTTTGCAAATGTTGATTTCAGTTATTTTGACCTTGGCAGATATAAAAATTTTATCTGGAGTCTGCTGCAAGGAGCTGCCCCTCCCACAGATCTTTTTTATTATTTAAAAAAAAAGAGAGAGAGAGAACACAAAGATACAAAAAGCACCTGAGCTCCCTGGAAAGAAAAATAACTCATTAGGTGCTGAATCCTGCAGGAGAGCAGAGTCTGGTGAGCACTTTGGCCAGGCATCCCAGCATTATTTTTTACTGCAAGCAGTCTGCCAAACAACTGGGATTTGCTTACAGCTGATCAGAATAGGAAGCTTGCATATTGTGCAGGGCTAAGAGGGAACATAGCTTGATCTAACACAAAATAGGAAAGACAACTGTGGAGCAAGCAGAAAATGGCTGCTCTTGCATTATATCAGACATACAGCAATGACCCTGAGAAAAACTGTTTGAACTTTCAGACAATAAAAAGATCTTGCCCAGGTCTACACTGGACAGTGAACTTTGCTGAATGCCTCTGCCAAGTGTCAGCACTCGCAGAGCTCAAAGCACTTCAGGAGCAAAGATCCTAAAAAACTGCTCCCTTCCTACATCCCAAAGGACTTAATGAAGTTGAACCTCCCACTGCAAGCTGCTGACTAACAAACACCTTATGACAGAAGAGAAGGAGCTGGAAAATAATATAAAGAAGTCACCTGATGTTTCCCTCTGCGTTAAGATCAAATGTATCTGGCACCATCCTGACAGATTTTAGCTCATTTTCTCCAGAGAAATGTTGTGTAATTTCTGCAGATAACCTGCTTGGTGCTCATCCACTCCTAAACTTTGGAAATATTTCCCAATGCCTAACACCACTATTCCTTGGTAATGCAAGAGTTACAGACTTTGGAGCATCTTGCTCATCTTCTTTGGTTTGGCTCACTCTCCCAAGCAGGTAGAAGATATTTTCCAGTTCAGAAGGGCGTGTGACCTCAGAAAGGTTCAATGACACCTGAGGGTCAGGGGGACAGCAGAGCACAGCTCTCAGCAACTCCTGAGAAGCAAACCCCAGGAAGAGGAGCAGCATTCCCCAGCCAACCCGTGGACATCGTTACATTGATGAGAAACTGATGTTCTGTTCCTAACGATGTACAAGCCTAATGGAAGAGGCCAAAGACATTACTTCCTGCTCTGCTGTCAGCTTGAACGGGGAGAAAGGCAATGAATCCAAAACTTCAATCTCCTCCAAAGCCTTGCACAGGAAACTTAGATCCCCTATGGGGCCGGTATTAAGGTTCTGCTAGAAGACATAACTAAGAGTAATGGGATAAAATTAACTAAGAAAATTTCCTAACTGAATTTCAGGAGCTAATAGAGCTCTCATCTTCCCCAGGGAAGGCGTGGGAGCCCCTGTGCTCAGGAGAGCTGCAGTAATGGCGCTTTCACAATCGGAAGGATTTCTAATAACACATGTCAGGACTGATATCTCTCAGGGCCAGAACCATGCCCAGGGCTCTGCCCGCCCAGCCCAGCCCCAGCTTCTCAGGCCACTGCAGAAGGTGCTTCTTTCAGGAGGGCAGATGATGTTGAATCTTCTACAGCACAACCCTGCAGCTGATGGAGATGCGATGACTGGTTTTGGCTGGGGGTGCAGGGCTGGAGAGCAGCCCTGGGGAGAAGGTCCTGGGGGTGCTGGGGGGGAGGAGCTGGGCAGGAGCACCCCCAGCCTGGGCTGCCCCCCCAGCAGCGTGGGCACAGGGCAGGGAGGGGATCCTGC
>NW_008625225.1:39082-39548 GCF_000691845.1 Merops nubicus
TAAGGCTCCAGTTGGGGAGACCTGCTGGGGGCTGCCAGGACTGCCAGGGGCCTGCCAGAAAGATGGGGACAATCTTTTTAGCAGTGGCTGTTGCAACAGGACAAGGGGTAACAATTTTTGAACTAAAAGAGAAAGGTTTAGACTGGATACAAGAAAGAAAATTTTGCCATGAAAGTGTTGAAACAGTGGCCCAGGCTGCCCAGAGAGGTGGTCGCTGCCCCATCCCTGGCACCATCCCAGGGGAGGTTGGCCGGGGCTCTGAGCACCCTGCTCTAGCTGCAGATGTCCCTGCTCCCTGCAGGGGGTTGGATGAGATGACCTTGAAAGGCCACTTCCAACCCAAACCCTTCTGTGTCTCTGTGACTTTCCTTGCCAACTTTCATCCAGTTTAAAGGGGGAACCAGAATACAACCTGGTCAAATTAGACAAAGGGTTTGGCAGGGATGCCACAGTGACCAATTCCTGC
>NW_008625225.1:39579-46381 GCF_000691845.1 Merops nubicus
TCAAAGGACACCTCTTCCCATGATGCCAGCACAATTGTCAGCATGAGCGTGGTTTTAACCAAACCAGAAACTCATCCAGCCCAAACCAAACAAAATCAGAACAAAACCAAACAGAGACAAAAACCACCATGGAACATTCATATATCTTTTTGTTGAACATCCCCTTCCCCTGCTCCCAGTTGTGCACTCCTGTGATTTGCCCTGTGCCAGCTCTGGCACACCCTCATTGCATGGTGAGCTGAAGCAATTCAATAAAACACAGAGGGCAATAAAAAGGAATTATTCTGTCTGAATCAAGTGGAATCGGCCGGTATTTCAATCAGACAATTCTCTGGCACAGTGCAGGGTGGCAGGAGCAGGGAAACTGAGGAGGAGGAATTGAGAAGGGCGATGAGACAGGATAACACCTAAGGATGTGATGGTGACAAACTGTTAATTCAGCTCAGCTATACCATGAATCTATACCCTCAGTATCTTGGGAAATCTAACCCCATTTTCTTATGAATAAAGTCGCCTTGGATCTCAAAGCCAAGTGAAAGGCCTGACTCTGTTTTGCCATCTCTGAAATGGTGATAATAGCTATCTACATCATCTAGTCTTACTTAATCTAAACACATCTGTACAAAAGGATGCTTCAAGAGTGCAGACAAGTGTAAAAACAAAAAACCAGACCCATAAAATCAACCCCAATAATCCTCAACCAGAAAGCAAAGTCCCTTCTCCCCAGACAAACTGAACGCTTCCAACTGATGAATTATTCATTTTGTTTAGAGCAGATTTTACAGTTATTTTAATTTAATCTTTGGATAAGGTATATACCTAAAAAACAACACTCCACTCTCCCTCCCCCCTTTAATGGCACTCCACAAAAGTGCCTTAAAACGGGTATACAGTCACTGCTTCTGCTGCCAATCTTAGAGGGGTTTTTGCCTGAAAAAGAAGATAAACCTCAACTCTAAACATGATTAGAAGAGCACAAAACACTTTTGGGAAAAAAAAAAAAATTAAAAATAAAAGAAAATGCAGCTTCAATAAAAAAGAAAAACACCCTAAGGGAATTTTCAATTTCATAGTCCTAACGAGAGAGGGTTGAAAAGAAGAAGTAAAAGAGAGAAAAGAAAAAAAAAAATACATCTTTGGGACAAGACGTAAGGAAGAAGAACATGAAACTGAACCAGAAACAGGCTTTCAAGTTTAACCTCAGGTTTTCACAGAGAGGACTACTGTAGTCTTAGCTCTGTTCCCAAAGGAGGGTAGAGCCACACGACAACATCACCACGCACAAAACTCAGAATATTTCATGAGCAGGAGGCTCAAGAAGAGAACAGGTCAAGGTTGGTATCACCAGCACAGCAGCGAGAGGGAGCTTGCACTGCAGTTGTCTGAACCACACCTAGTCTGCAGTTAAATATAGAACTTTACTTTCTGGAACTACTGCTCCTCTTCACCTTCAGAGCATAAATATTCGGAGAGATATTTTTTAAAAAAAAAGCAAGGAGAGAGGAGAAAGAGACTTGAATCTATTGTCCAAAATCTAAGTCTACTGACTAATAAACTACCCTGGGAGAATTTCCAAAAAGCAGTGAGGACTGGAGAATTGAATTACAGAAACAGCATTCTGGAAATTCAGTATAAACCAATTAGTTTCTTTAATACACATACCCTGTATACAGACACTTATGTCCACTAGACATTTAAGTGTATGTGCTGGCCTGACGCTAATCTTAATTTTATCAGATTGGCACCAATATAATTAATTGCACTGGAAGTTTTGTTGATTAATTTTTTTTTTTTAAAAAAAGAGAAGCTAGCCCTTCAACCCTGACCCTTTGCCTTCAGTTCATGGGCCAAATCCTGACTGGTGCTGTGCATTTTCAGTTGGCAAGCCTGTATTTAGAAGCAAATCTGTCTCATTTTTGCAATCAAATTCAGATTCTTACCTTGAAGTGCTCTCAGCTGGTTTGACACATCGACTTTTAGCAACTGCATTTCCTACCAACTGAATCCAAGTCAAAAGCACATACCACAATTAGCTGATAGAGCACCCAGAGACTGATTCTCACCCAAAAAATGTTTATACAGCTTCACAGCAATGTTTCAGAAGTTTACAGGAAGAAATGTTTCTGTATTTTTTACACAAGAGTTTCCATTAAAGTCTAGATTCTATCCTCCTATCTTAAAGTATTTGATTAAATCACCAAAGTTAGCTCTCATGGCAGAAGGCTCCTCTTTTGTAGCCAGAGAGGAAGGTGCATAGTCCTCATGTGAGTTGCATTAGTGGGGTGGAATTGTCTTCTGGATCTGTTTCTCACTGCTGAATAGCTAGAAGCCTACATGAACAAGCACTTCACTGAGGCTTCCAAATAAGCAGCTCAAAACGAGGTGCCTAAATCCCTGTGTGCACCACCAGCACATCAAGATGCTGAAGGACACACCAATGCAATGCAATGAAACCTGCATTTAATTAAGGAAAACAGTCCTTTAAGTGGAGTGAGACGCCTCCACTCCGAGACAAAATCCTTCAGAGGAAAATGCAGACTGCATTTTGACCACAGGCAATGCCAGCCACCATTTGAGTGGGCCAAATGCTTATTCCTGGCCCTCTGGCAGCAGGTGAACCCAAGCTGCTTGGCCAGACAGCCAGGAGTCTGGTTGCCCTCATCCTGGCTGCTGTGGTGAGTCCCATTACTGACAAGCCTGCAAGACCCCCGTGACTCGTTAGTGAGATTAGTTAACTTGTTCCTAAGGCTCCCAAGAGAACCTTTTCCTCTCACTCTTCCAAAAGCTGTCACATAAACCAGCTCATCCTTACAGCTCAACAAGGTCTATTACAGCCTAACTGTTAAATAACCATATTCCCAGCTTGCTTTATGGGGAAGTTTTATTGTCATACAAAGCTTTTACCACTTAGAGTTTACTGTGTTCTTGCCTCAAGAGAAACTCCTCAGCCACACTTCCCAGTACCCCCCCCCCCAAGTCTGTGAAATTCAGTGCTTGTGGTGACCCAGAAAGAGCTCTGCAAATTAATATTAAAGCCAAGATTAAGGCAACGTGGCAGAAGTCTCCATCTACCAGCAGAGTAAGAAGAAAACCCCAGCAGCAAAGACCTTATGGAGCACAAGCTGCAGCAAACAAACCCAAGAATGACAAAGAAGAAAGAGGGTAATGAAGAATCAGATCCAGTGGTGATGTATCTGCACACACAGCTGGCTGGCTTCCAATGTCCACACAGACTTGCTCCTTTCCATAGGCAAACCCAAATCTTACATCCTTCTAACAGACACATACCAAACCACAGAGGTTATCTGACTTCTTGAGAGTGTCACAGCACTTGGGGGGAGATCTGGAGGAGAGAAGGGAAGAGATTGCTTGGTTGGCTCTCTCTTTCTGCTCTGTGTTTCCACAACACAGGAGTCTAAGGCACTATCATGAGTCAAGCAACAAGCAATAGCAGTTACAGCACTTTAGGCCAGACAGAAACCATGCTCACAGAGCTCCAGTTCTACCTCAGAGTAAGCAAGTACTTCACATGCAGGGGATTCATAAGGAGATGGCACTGTCTTGAAGGCACACTGAGCCATCAGGACAGTCATACCAGCATTTTGAAGTGCTAAAGAACAGGGAAACAAACACTTTGTTACTGGTCTCAGCCCTACAAAGACCCTGTGATGGCCTGTGGCCACACAGACCTATGTCCATCTTATGTGTAAAAAGGCTCAGGGCCCTGAGGGAGTTCAGTATTTTGGTCTCAGCTTAGGCAAAAGGAGACACTCTCCTGCTCCTAATCAGTTCCAAACACCTTTGTGAAAGGAAGAGGAAAGAGAAGCATTACAGAAAGGACATCCCAAAAATCTGCTGGCCAAGGACTCAACGGAGCTACAAACAGGAGTGTGGCACACAGAGAGTCATGTGTGCCTCATGCTCTCAGAAGGCAGAAAACTCCTCCCAGCCCGTTAGCTCTAACAGAAATAAGCATTCATCCCTAAGCCACGTTTGAGTTCACCAGCCCTTTTCTGTTATACAATATTACCCACAAAAGAGATGTTACTGTAAGCAGAGGGAAAGGCAAAGCACACAGGAGGCCAGGAGACCAGCCTCAGAATGTGCTGCTTCTCTGCAGGACTGAAGAGCTGGGAGCTCTAATGATCACCTGCCACTCTGCATATGTATTTGAAAGATCCACTTTGCTCTGTACTGTTCCCAACCCATGTAAAAGGGTTGTAAGAGCTTTTTTGGACAGGGAATCTACTGCTTGTTAGGCAAAGTTCTGCATCCTGCACAATTACAGTGCTGCTGAAATGCCAGTATCAACTGTAACACAACGTGATACGTGATGAGGACAAATCAGTAAATTGGGAAAGGAGTTGTGTAGAATATAAGAGTGTGCAGACCCCCAACCAAGAGAGCCTGGATTAGGCTGGGTGGAAAGCTTTGTGCAAAAGCAAAGGCAGCACTGAACACCAGTACTTGCACACTGAGCCAAGGACAAGATGTCTTAGGAGTTACAAAACCCAAGATATACTCCAGAGCAGTAGAACATTCTTTAAACAACAGAAGAGATAAAATAGCTCCTCCTACTCTACCATCTAGAATCAAATGATTACACTGTTACTGCTTCCCATAACATGAAAACATACCCCTGCAAATGAAGCTGGTGTTCATCAGAGCAGGAAAAAGGAACCTGGATTGGCTTTAGAATGCCACCTCCAAGAGCCCAAGGGGACATACCTTTCCATAACTGCCAGGCACTCCTTCCTCCACGTGAAGCGACTGCCTCGCCGTAGCCTGAAGGTCCCGGAGGTAGCTGTGACTGGGGGAGGTGTCTGTCTCCATTCTGGCTCTTCCACTGGGATAGGAGCAGGTCTCATGCTTAATGTAGCCCCTGAGAACAATAAATACTGTGTTTCCTAGTGGATTAAGAATCGTGCTCATTCTCTCACTCCTGCTATGAAAGGAAGACAAGACAGATGATGAAACCGTTCAAACTAAACAAGTAAAGCATTATTAAACACAGTCACCTTAAAGATACACAAAGCCAGCTACAGTTCCCATCCCCAACCTCCAAGCCAGAGAACTATCAGGTGACCACTGAAATCTGAGGGAAACATGACTGAGCTAACAGCTGCTTAGGAAAAGCTGTCCTGTCTTCATCAAGAGGAAAGGTGTCTTACAGAAAGGGTGAGCAATGTCCCAGCTGGCACTTGTTCAGGTTGTGCTGCTACCTCTTCTGCCACAAAATGGGAAATAGCAGGTTTCTATTTAACTGCACAATGGTCTCAGGAAGTAAAAATTTCTGTGAAAGGTATTTTGATGTGTCCAAAGAGCTGAGTAAATACTTGAAATAGCTCCACCAACAGAAACACACCCTTGTGACCCATGCAAACACAGGCTCCTGAGTGCCAGGTTGCCTGAAAAAGTCACTGAGAGCAGATGGACATCACACCTTTCCTCTTCTGTTCCCCTTCTAGGGATATATTTCTCCTCTCAAGAAGCCTGAGCTGGAAAGCATCAAGCAAGAGACAGGACTTGGCACAATGCCTTCAGGAAAGGCCCTTTGAAACCTACCCCTGATTCTTTCCAAAGAGGAGGGTAAACACTTGAAACACACCCTGTGACCTGTGCAAACACGGGCTCCTGAGTGCCAGGTTGCCTGAAAAAGTCACTGAGAGCAGATGGACATCACACCTTTCCTCTTCTGTTCCCCTTCTAGGGATATATTTCTCCTCTCAAGAAGCCTGAGCTGGAAAGCATCAAGCAAGAGACAGGACTTGGCACAATGCCTTCAGGAAAGGCCCTTTGAAACCTACCCCTGATTCTTTCCACAACAGCCTCTCAGTTAATAAATCAAGATAAAGCCAGACAGGCTGAAAGACTGATCTTTCATATATCCTTTGGTGAGGATGGGAACCTGGTATAGGGCAGCAGTATGTAAACCAGGATGTGTTCTGAAGGACAGTTCTCACTGACTTCCCCTGAGGGGGAGAAATAGCTGCTCTTGTGCACAAAAATTTAGAACCTCCAGTCTCAAGGAAAGATAAATCACCACCTGCACCCCATGTTCAGAAAGAGCTCTACTGGAATTCATGCTCTGACCCAGCCTGGGTAGATCCAAGAGAAGCAGGAGGCTCTGCTCAGAGGAGGAACACAGCACTGTGCACACGTAAAAGCAGAGCCAAGACAGCAAATCCCTCTGGGTACACAGGCTTGCTTAGAATGGTTAGGATTTAATCATAAAAACATACTGTGTTAGTGAAACAACACTGCTTGTGTAATTTAAAACAGAGTAAATGGGTTAAGGGGACTTTGAGTTTAACCAATAAACAAATTTCTATGGTTAAAAAGCAAGAAATTAGCTATTTATGCATTTGGCCGTGTTCCTCTCCCAAAAAGCACAATGAGCATTTCCCTTCTTGCCAGGGGCTTCCATCTGTGTTAGGTAGTGGAGCCCAAAATAATGTACAAATTTTCCCCAGGAGAAGCCTCTGGGAAGTGAAGCCCCCAGGCTCTGCCTGGCGAGCACAGTGAGGGACTCCCCCTCACTCCCAGCTAACGAGCCTGGACAGATTACTATGATTTATCAACACATGAAATAGTTCCTGTATCACCAATTTATTGAGAGGCCATTTCAAGGAAAGTTCCTTAGCTACACTTTCTAGTACTTGCACAGTTTAGGGGTCTGGGTCAGCACTGAGTTGCTAAGCTTTAAACACACTTCTAAAGCTAGAAGATTTCAAATAAGAAAGAGGCAGGGGGGAACAGGACAAGCACTTAGCTCTCCTTGCCCTCTCTCAGCAATACATTT
>NW_008625226.1:0-227 GCF_000691845.1 Merops nubicus
CGCAGCCGCCGCTCAGCCGCCCCCTGCTCGGCGCCGCGGGGCACGATGGGAGCTGTAGTCCCGCCGCCCCAGGAGGGATTCTCCCGGTGGGGGTCCCTGGGACCTCCCGGGACATGGCTCCGGGAAACGGGATGGAACCTCGGCTGGAGCCCCGCGCTGGTCAGCCAGCCCTCCCTTGGATGGTGGTGACCACTGTGACACTGGCCGTGGGCAACACCGCGGCCCAC
>NW_008625226.1:328-2768 GCF_000691845.1 Merops nubicus
GGAGTCCCAATGGGATGGTGATCACCATGGGCTGATGGCTGTGGCCACCACTGAGGCCCTGTGGGTTGCTAGTCAGAGCTGTCATCCTTGAGTTTGGCCTCATTGGCACGAGTCCTGGTGTCCTCTGTTGCTTCCCCAGATACATCGTGCCCCTGCCATAGTGAGCATCTGCTTTGAGAAGCAGCCTGTTTACTCTGGCCCATAATGATGCTGAGGAGCCCTATGCAGGTGCATAAACATCTCCCTGCAGCTGAGCACCCCTGAAGGAGCAGAGTGGGTGCCCCCGGGGCCTTCCCACCTTCCTCTTCCCCACCTTCTGATCTACTTGGAGGAGTATCGGGGCAATTTAGCTCCTTCTCAGGGCTTTCCCAGCTCCTTGAGCCAGGGAAGTGATGGCAACACCCAGGGCTTTGGTGTGTGGGAGCTGAACCCCAGGAGCCATCTGAGGAGAACACATGAAGATGCTCCAGTCACCACTTCTGATCCAGCCAAAGCTGAAGGTTGAGAAATTAAAATAATAGCTAGATATGCTTTCAGGAGAGCGATTCCTCCGTGTAATTATAATACGTATTATCCTCCCTGTGAAAATACATTATATTGAATAAATTTCCTCTCCGAGCAGGGCTATTCAGACTCTTCATTTGTTTCAGTTCAAACATTTTTAGCTCATCTATCTGGCAGGTTCTTGTGCAGCTCTGTACGTTCTCTGCAGCTTATTTATCTGCTTTCTGGGTTGCAATATAGGCCAGCGATAAGAATAAAACCATTCCAGATTTGCGAACGGCACTTAGATTTTTCAAAGATAATTTAATCAAAGCTATTAGGAAGTCGGGAAGAAAGATTGCTTTTATTTGGCACAAAAAAAAGAAGAAAAAGAAAGAAAAAGGAGCAGAAAAAGGAGCCTTCATTCTTCTCAGAAAATGTTTTAACCACCTGAAGTCGCTCACAAGGACTTGAAAGGGTGACGGGGCTTTAAGAGATCGGTCTTGAAACGGTGAACTTCAAAAGGTGGGTGTTCCAGCACTGCCTTCAAGAAGATACTATTAAGTAGTTCTGACCTCCCCATTTACATCCTTTTTCTTCTTTTTTTTTTTTTTTCTCTCTCTTTTTTTAAAGACTTTACAGAGGAGAAACACTTTTGTGATTCAGGGAACCCGTGAATACTTTGCCGGAACATAAATTTCACCCGGGCGGTGGTGTTGGGAACACAAGGAGAGCCTTAATCTGCTAATGAATGAGCTCTGCAAAGTGAGACCGGCTGGGCTCCCACATCCAGGGGGATTGAATTGCCAAAGGAAGCGGGAGGAGAATTTGGAGAATTTTCAAAGTCCATCTGTTAGCACAAATAAATAACTCAGCGCCCGGGTCCGGGGTGTTGCGGGCAGGTCCTTCCCGGCGTGACACCGTGGAGCCCACCCAAACTTTTCCACGCTGGCTGCCCTGGCCCAGTGCACAGACACAGGATGATAACCACTGATCTTTAAGCCCACGATGTCCCTTTAATTTAATATCATTATTTTTGACCGGCGCTGGCAATCCGGGGCGCTGAGCGTTTTCATCTCTCATCCTGACAAACGCACGCTGTAATTCTTTGACCAAAATGTCAGTCTGCTCTGAAAATGACTGGCCCTCAGAATGAGAAAGATTTCCAGGGGATTAAAACCGGGCCATTACTCTCCGCTTTAAATGCATTCAAGGCTCTGAAAGCCGGGGCTGCTTTTCGTTGCTTTTGTACGAAAAGTTATTGACTTATCAAGGTTAAAATACATTCGGGAGGGCCCAATAAAAGAGGGATATCGCCGCATCCGCGCTGTCATTTGCAGGTCCGTTTTCATGGCAACAGGGCTCTTTTCTGCACATTAAACGGTTCAGTTGTGCAAAGTTCAGACATTACATAAACAGAGAGGTAACAACAACCCAAAAAAAAAAAAAAAAAAAAAAAGAAAAGAAAAAATCAATGAGCTCATAGGCATGGAAAAAGGAGATAGCATTGATCGGGGCCGGCATCGATATTTGGGATCGTCTCCTCCTGCCCCGCTCGCAGCCCTCCCGTGTTGGCAGCGGGGACACAAAGAGATGCTGAAGGACACGGTGGGGAGACGGCACCTTTGTGGCCCCCCCACGGCTCCTGCCCATAATTAATATCACTGGGGCATGAGCTGGCATGGTGAGGGGTCGAGGGGTGCCCACCCGCTGGGCTGAGGTGCTAACGAAGGTGCTGGTGCTTCCCGTGGCAGGTTTTGGGCTAACGACCCCGCTCTCCATCCCATGGCAAAACCCCAGAGGTTCCCCCCGGCTCCCAGCCACTTCTGACCATGTCTCCATGAGGTGCCACCAGGATGGGGGTTCTGGAGAGGCAGGGACAGGATACCTGGGGGATGTGGAGACACTGAGCACGCCGGCGGCGGTGCCGGCACCGTGCCGGGGTGGCTCTGGCAGC
>NW_008625226.1:2965-3409 GCF_000691845.1 Merops nubicus
TTAAGAGGCAGCAGGTGGAGTATGATGAGGAGGAGGAAGGATGCAAGAGTGGGGGTTTCTCCAAGCTGCTGCTGTGGCAGGGAGTATTTGTTGCCCCTCGCCCCATACCAGCGCATGGGCTTGCTCCTGGATCCCAAATCTTGCTGGTATGAGAGCAGAGTTTGCCCACTGGGAAGCCCGAGGTGAGAAACTGGTCCCATATGGCCCCTTGCCAGTGTCCCTGGGGCCAGGAGTGCCCTGAGTGCCAGGGCCAGCTGGGGAGAGCCAGACCCAGGGGGCACGGGGGGCAGGAGGATGGTCCAGGCACAGGGAGCTCCCGTGTGAGCAAGGAGCCGTGTCCCGGGAGCATCCTCCTGGGTGACACTGTGACACTGCCACGGGTGGTGACAGCACTGGGCAGTATTGGGGGCAGCTGCCTTGGATGCTGCACGGTCCGGGCGACGG
>NW_008625226.1:3602-3924 GCF_000691845.1 Merops nubicus
CAGCAAGTTATTCAGCCGAAACAAATCTCCGCTCCAGCCGGGTCCCGGGGCCAGCAGCGTCTGCATTATCTCACAGGCAGCCCCACACCAGGCCCCACGTTTTCTGGGGGGGGGCATCAGCAGCCCAGAACACCCAGTGCTGGCAGGCTGCAGGAGGAAGGGGTTTGCCTGGGTAGGGTGACAGTCCCCAGGGATGGTGACGGGAGGGCCACCCGAAGAGCGAGCCTGGCCCGAGCATCCGTGGTGGGGGAATAATCATGCAGGGCTCAGGGGGGGCTGGCCAGAGTGTGAGGGGCTGGGGTGCACCCTGTCCACCCGCCCC
>NW_008625226.1:3955-5873 GCF_000691845.1 Merops nubicus
AGCCCCCTTGACAGCGATGCCAGGGGCGAGTGCTCGCTGTCAGCCAGAGTCTATTTTTATTCCCTGCTTAAAAATATCCCGTCCGGGTCACTGGCACGTGATGGATCATTGCCCCTGCGACTTCCCCCAGGGTCTTCCCAGCTCTGAGATGAGGAGCAGTGTCAGGCTTCCTGCAAGAGCCCCCCACACCCTTCCCATCCCATAAAAGCACAGAGGGGACATCACAGAACCCACAGCGTGGGGCTCCAAGACCCACCCGTGTGCTCCTGGGGCCGGGGCACAATGAAGCAGCAGCCTCGAAGGTGCCCTGGCATGACCCTGCACCAGCTCTGCATCCCAGCGTTGCCCAGGGGGCATCCCGGGGTCACTGTGTCCTCACCCACGGTGCCAGTGTCAGAGCAGATCCTGTGCCTTTTCCCTTCCTCCCCATTTGTATGTTGTGAAGAATCCAACCTTGCTCAGAAGCTTGGGCGACAGCCCTTGTGAGAGGGGATGGGAGCAGAAGGAAGAGCAGATTCCAGCCTGCTGTGCATTTTCTAGCCCTATTAGTCACGAGCCTCTGATGCCACGAGAGATACGGGGCTGACTGACAGGTGATTTGGTTTTATCTCACCTGGGGAACGTTTCATATCCTGCATGGGGCCGTTCTGCAGCCGCCTTGTGCGGGAGCGCTGGGCAGCACTGCAGGGCTGGGAGGGGGCACAGCCAGGGGAGGCCCGGGGGGGTCCCTGAGGCTCTGGCTGCAGAGGGGTGTGGGCAGCACCCCGGCCATGGCAGCGTGGCAAAAGCACTGCTCCCAGGGTGGGCTCAGCAGCCACGGGCACCTCCAGATGGGTGTCTCCCATGGGTGATGGTCCCCAGGCACCTTCCAGAGACCCGCAGAGCCTGGGGTGCCTCTTCTCACTGCAGGGGATTCACCAGCTCCTTGCCAAAAACCTTTTGGCTTTCTGAGCGACTGGCCCATGTGAAGAGGAGCTGCTCAGGGCTGGGTAAGATGCTGCTCCTGGGTTTGCCCCTGCCCCAGCCCTTGCGTGCACTGTTACGTACCTCCCTCCTGTATGGATGTTTTATTTCCCTTCCACTGCTCTGCAACTAGTTTCCTTCTCCCCAGACGACTCGATGATGATGCTTAATTGCATTTATGGAGTGGTGCTGGCGAGTGCTGCCAGCCTAGATTACCAGGGGGTCTCTGCCAAGGGGAGCAGCCCAAGGGGAGCACGTGTCTGTGGGCAGCTGGGCTGGAAGCCGGGCTCGGGGAGCGAGATCGGAATGAGACAGAGATTCCCAGGGGATCTTCACCTTTAACTTATTTGTTTCTCTCCCCTCCAAATCTGCTGACATTTGGAAAAGGGGAATCGTTGCAATTTGCTTGTTTCAGCAAGTTCCCACTCTCCCCTGGGCCGCTCCCGGCGCGGCATGGCACAGTGGAGGGCACAGACAGGGGGGGAAAGGGAAGAGGGATGATTCTTGAGCCCACCACGGTGGGACAACCGGGTGCCCGTGGCACCAACCAACCCCCAGCGGCCCCAACCGATGCCACGCTGTGCAACCGGTGCCCCGTGCACCCCTCCAGCTGCAGTGCCAGGCTGCCGGGCGAGCTGGCAGAGCCCCTCAGCCTTTCAGCCAGGCAGAGCACCTGATTCCATCCTCCTGACAGACAAGAATTTAAGATGATTTATGAAAACTGTAGACAGCCGGGTTGTCGGTGTCGCTGCTCTGATAAGAGCCTCGTCTCCTGCGCCGCTCCCGCGGCGGGCGCCTCCAGTGGGTGTTCCCCTCCCTCAAACGCCTCCTGCCGTGGCACCCGCGGGGTGGGGGGCGAGGATCCCCCCACTCTGCATATTAATTTTCAGCAAACTGCCTCAGGCAAACACGTTCAGGCTTCGGGAGGCTTTACAGCTGAGGCGGCACCTCCGGG
>NW_008625226.1:6618-7506 GCF_000691845.1 Merops nubicus
GTGTCCCCAGCCCCATAACCCCCTCCCCAGCCCCTTGGCTCCTACCCACATGGGCTTGCGAGCCCAAAGATGCTCCAATTTGGACTATTGGAGGTGGTGTGGGCTCACCAGAGACTATGCGACATGGGTGCCAAGGGCACCGCTGTGCCCTGGCCCCAAAACCCTTTTCCTGCCCCCGTGGGTGCTGCCCAGCCCTGCTCAGGGTCTCGGCAGGAGGAAGCAGGCACAGGGCTGTGAGAGCCCCAGGGAGCCATGGCAATAACGATTGGAATTGATATTTTTGCAGAAGAGAAGTAAAAAGCCTCACCAGGGCCACCAGCCAGAAGGTTGCAGGGGGAGAGGGAATTGGGATGTCTCAGCTGGCAGTGCCATGGTTCTGCTGTCCTCCTACCTGGCACTAAACTCTGCCCACATTCTCAACAGGGTGTTCCCAAGCCTGTTGCCTCCAAAGTAGATAATTCATTTAAACCAGGATTTTTCTCCTGTTTTCTTCAAAAGGCCTTTTCTCCCCAGCACCTTATTTTTCTCTGAGAGCCCAGCCAGCAACACTGGGTGCTCCCAAACCCCTCCCCAGACTGTAACAGCCCCCGTGGGGCCATCCCCACCGTGTGAGCCTCAGGGGGGCTGGGGTAGAGGAGGCTGAGACTTAATGCCCAGGCCAGTGCTGGCACCACTCTGCCTTTGTGTGTCAAAGGCAAATCCATGCAAATTTGTGCCCCCGAGCTGGGCTCCGTGCCCTGAAATCCCCCCCTGGAAAAGCCATGGCACTCATGGGCAACAGCCTGGCTCTTCAGGATAACTTGATGTGAGCTGGCTGGAGCCAAGACCCTGGCAGGGCTCTCAGCTGGGCACTGCTGAGCCTGGTGGATTGGCAGGGGCAACCCCCCC
>NW_008625226.1:7537-8359 GCF_000691845.1 Merops nubicus
CCCTCTGCCAGCATCCTGCAGCCCGGCCATGCCACCCACTCCTCTTCACAGGGCCAATTATTGCTTGGAAACCAGCACGATGCCCACGTGTACACTCCCAATTAGCCCTTGCTTAAAAATAATTTAAACACATTATAAGTTTTCCTTTCCAAGCCTGGAGACAGCAGTGAGAAGGGCAGCTCAGGGCTGGGGGTCACCAGTGCTGCTGGAGCCCGTGGCTGCCCTTGCTTGGGGTGACCAACTCCTGCCCCCGAGCTGGCTTTGCACCTCTGAGCCCCCAGGTTGGCACCAGACCCTGTTTGCTGCCCTGGCATCACCGGGGCATCCCAAACCTGCCTCCTTGGAAGCAGCAGGTTGCTGCTGGGAAGGCAGAAGGCACAGGGAGGGGGGAGCAGGGGGACATCCCCACGTCCTGATGGACACGGGGGAGCTGAGCGTTGGGTCACCCTGCTTCAGGCTGTCCCCACCCCTGGGGTGACCCGGTGCCAGTGCCAGGCAGCGGGGGGCTGGGAGGATGCTGGGGGCACACGGGGACACCAGCAGCGGGCTGATGGGTGGGATGGGGGTCCCGCCGTGCCCCATGGCAGTGGTGCAGGAGGAGGTGGCAGGGGTGTAGGGAGGAGCTGGCAGGGGTGTAGGGAGGCGCTGGCATGCAGGAAGGTGCTGGGCACTGCCGGGGGGAGGAGGGAGCATCGCGCATCCCGAGCCTGCCGGGCGGCTTTGATCCGCACCGCGGAAGAGCCTTTGTGTGCCGCAGGCTTTGAAGTCTCCCAAAACGAAGCAGGGGGTGCAAGGGGGGCAGCTGGCCCTTCCCTGCCAGCC
>NW_008625226.1:8369-9770 GCF_000691845.1 Merops nubicus
CTTATTTCCTCGTTCCCAATTAGGAGCCACCTCCGGCTTCTGCAATAAAACCTGCAAACTTTCCTGGCGAGCCCCAGCTGGGGGGCCGGGGGCTGTATCTCACAGGAACCCCCCCCGGGGGTCCTGGCACACTCCCTCCCACCCTCCATGGGGCGCTGACCTGCTCCCCCCAAGCACAGAACCCTCCATTTGGGGTGACCACCTTCCCCGGGGACCTTGCACCGGGTGACAGCGGGCAGGTCCCTGCCCGGGCTGGTGACAGTAATTAGTAATTAATGATTCTCAGCCTGTTTTATCTTTTCCCTTCCAAAAATGTGTAGAAAAGAGAAGCTCTTTTCCAACTGCCACCCTCCTCCTTCCTTTTGGGTGCCCTCCCTCAGCCCCGGGAGGGTGAGCAGAGCGCAGTGGGGACGTGTGAGCTCGTGGTTTGGGTTTTTTTTTTGGGAGAAAAAATGCGCATTGATCATTTCTGGGAATCAGAGTGTGTTTTTTTTTTTCCTCTGAAGCATCCATTATATGCAGCTGCTTAATTGACGAGCGCTGCCTCGTCACCTCAGATGCTGGAGTGAAACAGCCTAAAAGCTCCAGCGCAGAGGAAGTCCACGTTTTATAAATTGATTCCGTGGGAGAGAGAGAGAGAGAAGGGGGGGGGGGGGGAAAAAAGCATTAATTACAGATGCTTCTGTGGGCACTGTTTTATGGCAGCGAGACCAGGATGTGGGCAATTCTCCTAAATGTGCTGATTAGACAGCACTTCATGTCTCGGAGCGCATTAAATGGGCTCTGGAAAGCTATTAAAGATGCAGTGCCATAAAGAATTGAGGAGAGGCAGCAGCCCCGGGCTCCTGCCCAGCTCCTGCCTGCCCAGCAAACCAGCAACAAGTCACCGGTGACCGGAGCTGGGCTGAGATGGGGTGGTGGGCACCGGGGGCTTTCCAGCCCTGCTGACCCCCCCTCAGCCCCCTGAGCCCCTGAGCCTCTGGCTCAGCTCTCCAGGCAGCCCCTCTCCCCCCAAAAGCACCTGAGGCTGGGGTGGTCCCTCTCCTGACATCGCAGTGGAGGGGCTCAGGGGGAGCTGCAGGGTGCAGGAGCTGCTGTTGTTCCACTTCTCCCCAGGCTTCTGCCTGCTGGGGGTCAAGGGAAGGCTTGGAAAGGTTTGCTGCCAATCCAGGGGATGGCACCCAGGGGACAGGAGGAGTCCTGGATCCCAGTCACTGCCTGTCTCAACTCCCTCTCTGACTATCCCCATCCTTGCAGGGACTGTCCTCACTCATCCCTCTCTCAGGAGCTGAGGCTGAGCCTGGCTGCACCATCCTGGCTCCCTCTGGGTCTCCCCTGGTGTGAACCAGTGGCATGGGAGCATCGTGGCAGTGCTGGCTACCAGCCGCACCTAGCGCAGCC
>NW_008625226.1:10005-13783 GCF_000691845.1 Merops nubicus
GGGGGAGCTGCCTGCCCCCGCAGCGGGCACGGGGCCGGCCGGGCGTGCCGTGTTAACACAGCCCGTGCTGGCAGATCCATTTGTCAGGATGTGCTTGGCAATTAGCACTCGCCAGGATTATTATTCATTTGTGCACTGCAGGTTGCAGGGAATTAACTGGGGGGCTCACCGGGCAGCCAGGACAGCCGGGGTGCCAAGGGTGATGCCAGCACCCAGCACAGGCTGGCATCGCTGGCGGTGCCCAGAGCTGCCCAGTGCTCTCCCTGTGCCCAGGGGGAGTTTGGCTCATCTGAGGGGCCCTCGGGGGACACCCCAATGCCCAGTGCTGTCCCTGTGCCCAGGGGGAGTTTGGCCCATCAGAGGGGCCCTCGGGGGACACCCCAATATAACAGCACTCCCACCCTGGAGCCACACCACGGCGGGGCCAAATCCTGACTGCCTCGAGGTGCCTGGAGGGCAATGGGATGTGGAGTGGAAAGAAGTGAGCCTGAGGCAGAGTGCCACTGTTGTCCCGGGGAGGTGACACTGAACGGTGTCACCCACCCTCCACCCAGGGAGCCAGCGTGGCCCTGGCCCTGGCATGGACCTGGCAGCACTGAGGGAGGTGGGTGGCGGTGCCAGTGCCGGTGCCAGGGGGTTTATGGGGGCAGGAGCAGAGCTGGGCACGGGTGAGCCAACAGGGCAGGAAGCCACAGCCAAGGCTAGCAAATAAAAAACCACTGAGCCATTCTGCTCGCCACCACGGGGGGTGGGAGCAGCCCTGTGGGCCCCCCAGCTCTCCAGAATGGGGGTACCCCTTGGGAACCCACCTCCTTTGGGGCAAACACCTCTCCATGCCCTGGAGCCGGGCACCCCGGTGATGGCAGAGACAGCTCCAGGGTGGCACAGGTCACTGGTGCCTCTGTGCCAAAGACCGGTGCCCTCTGCCGTGGTCAGCACCCCTCTGGGATGAGCCGTGGCCTCGGGGTGTCCTGGGGGGGCCAGCAGCCCCCCTCTGCCCCACAGAGCCCCACGATGGATGCACGTCTGCCCTGAAACGTGGCCCAGCCACCTCGGTGCACAGCACCCAGCTCCATCTCCCCAGGGGGCATGCAGCTGGGTGGGCACCCTCCTGCCTTCCCCAGGAGTTATAAAAGAAGCCCCAAGTGGAGCTGTGCCACACCAGGGCAGAATTTTTTGGGGGGTTCATGCCCCATCCTGGGCACCAGCCAGACAGTGCAGAGCCAGTCACCAGCTGAAGGTGCTGAGACCCCAAAATCTTTTCTGAGGGACTGAGACCCCTGAAGTCCCCTGACTCTGTGCAAGCCCCAGACCTGGGTGAGGGGCTTCAGGGGAGTCCAGCACAGCCATGGGGCTGGGGATGTGGCCACGTTGTTGGGAACCCCAGCGCTGCTGAAGGTTGTCAGCAATTAAAGGCTGGGATTTGCAGGCTGCAAATGACTCCAGCTAATTACAGGTTTAAAAGGAAAACGAGGGGAGAGAGGATTGTTTGCAAAACTGGGGCACGGCAGAGGAGCTCTGCTCTGGAGGTCGCCAGCCTTGCCCTGGCTGCTGGAGCCCTCCCTGCTGCACATCTGGGGGTGGCACATCTGGGTGGTTGTGGGAGCTGGTGATGCCCTGGGGGCTGGCGATGCCCCCCAGGGGCTGGACTGTCAGGTCAAGGAGCTGTCAGGGTGGGCATCCCAGCACCCCTGGCTGGGGGCACCTCAGAGGGGGCTGGGGGCACCTCAGAGGGCACTGGGGGCACCTCAGAGGGCAGCGGGTGCCCCTCACCCTGGGGCAGGTAGCCCATGTCAGGGTGGGCATCCCAGCAGCTGGCTGACCTCCAACACACACCCCCCCCCAACTCCCTCCACCCTCCCCAAACCCCCCTCCAGGCCCAAATGCCAGGGTGCTGAATCGATTCATTTAATTTCCCCCTTCTCATTTGATCAAGAGCAGGGTGACATTTGGCAAAAAGTTGCTGATGAGGGATTGAATGATTAATTGTCATGACAACCATTCCTGGTTAATGACAGGGATGAGATTGTGGTGGCATAAAAGAGGGGGAGAGTGGCCTTGAGTGCAGTGGTGCTAAATTACCAGGCATGTCACTGTTTGTGCTTTTGGTAAAAACGTGGCCATGCGTTGCTAATGAGAGGTTAACTGTGTCCCCAAAGTAATTACAACTGATTGAAGAGGTAGTTAGTAATTAGAGGATTAACTGTAATGAGTCTCACCTGCAGTGGTTGCCATAGTTACAGTATTTTAGATGATCAGAGTTAAAATAGGATGGAGGATGTGGTGCCAGGAGACCTTTGGTGCACCCCGGGGTGCTGAGCCACCTCTCCTGGCATCGTGTCCTCTGGCTTTTAACTTAAATCATCCAAAATAAGGGTCCTGTGAGGGTCCTGGGGGTCCTTGGATGGAGCAGGTTCACCCACTGCCCCCCAGCACAGGTCGCCCCGTGGCTGAACATCCCCCACAGCTCCTTGTCCCAGGGAATGGGTGATTCCCAGGGCAAGAAAGTCTTTGAAAAAAAAAGCTGAAATCTCCAAATCCCCCCAAAACAGCTCCCAGAGCCAGGATTAGGGACCATGGGTGGGATTTGGGACATCCCCACGGCACCACTGCTTGGTGGTGGCATCCTCCAGGGTCTCATGGCCCTGGGTACACCAAGGGGCTGCCTCAATCCCCCTAATTGAAGCTGTTTCAACTCTGCTTCCACAAGATGACAATTTACAGGACCATGTAAAACCTCCAAGTACAGTATCTTTAATTATTCCATCCATAAATGATAAGCACCATTCATTTCAAGGCTCTCATTATGAATTTATACCCCTGTTTAATGTGCTCACTAACATCAGACATCCCACAGCTCGCAGAGAAATATTGAACAATCCTTTCTGGAAGAGCCGAGCGGATACCACCAAAGCTATTTTGGACTTGGGAAGAGAGAGAAAAAAAGGCAAAGTAGGGGGTATTTGGTTTAAAAATGAAGAGTGAACCCCCCTGCCCTGGGGAGGCAGAGGGGCTCTGGGCTGGGATCCAGGGTTGGATGGCTCTTGGAGCTCAAAGCTTGTCAATCAGATGCTTCCCCAGGTGAAATTCTGCTGCTTTTATTTATGGACATGCCAAAGGTTGAAAATAAACCTCAGTTTTATATAAGTATAAAAATAGAGCTTCATATATATATATATATATATGTGAAGACTTTCACAAAGGCTTAACTTGGAAAAAAAAAGAGAGAAATCTCAAATATTCCTATTTCAGAGCAAACATGATGAGTTGGTTTAACCCAAACCATTTTAATTCTGGATTATTTTCCAGTACAAGTGTCACCCTGCCCCTGGTGCCAAAGTGGCCCCTTCCCACCTGGCTGAACAGGGAAGGGATGTGGCACCACCCTGGATGCAAAAGCAGGAGGGTAAATCCAGTTTGGGGAATCTGATCTTTTTCTGCCCCTGGTTTCTTGCTGGGGCTCCCGTGGCTGTGCTGTGTGGTGCCAGGGCTGTGCTGTGTGGTGCCACTGTCCCCTCTCTGTGCCCAGGCTCTGATGCTGTGGATCCTGCAGCTGAAACCCCTTGGGGGGGCAGTCACCAGCCATGGGTCTGAGCTCCAGTGCCACAGGAATCCCACAGATTAGGGCGATTATCATGGATTAGGCAGCAGGGGCAGGAGTGGGGATCAGCCTCCAAATTTCTGGGGAGCAGTTGGAACAGGGGTGGGGACAGGGATGGGACTGGGGACAGGGCTGGGGATGGGGCCAGGGATGGGACTGGGGCCAGGCCTGGGGATG
>NW_008625226.1:14396-18661 GCF_000691845.1 Merops nubicus
GGTGTGGGTGTTGGGGTTGGGGGGCTGTGGGGCTGTCCCCTCCTGCCCTGCTCTGTCGTTGGAGGTGATGCCCCAAGTCCCACAGGTGGGACCACGGTGATGGGGACAAGGTGGGGGCATCATCCAACCTTAAACCCCCACAGCTTCTGGTTTCCAGCCACTGGGGACAGGTCCCCATCACCCACCCCGGGCACAACCCCTGCCTGAGCCTGGCTGCAGGGAGGGGGCAGCTCTGACCCCTCCGTGGGGGAGGATGGGGCTCACCCTGGAGATTTTGGCAAGGACACATCTTTAAGATGTGCCAAGTCATCTGCAAGCTGCTGGTGAGCCCGTTGGGGAAACACTGAATCTACTGCAAACTGGAAAAAAACACCCCCATATAAAACAACCAACAGCAATATTAGCATTATTTTGGTTTAGTTTGGGTTTTTTTTTCCCCCACATCTTAAATTTAGGGGCAGATATTACCTGCAAAGGCTCCTTGAAAGAGGAATTAGTAGCTGTTGTAATTGCCAACAAGGAGTAGCCTTCTGTGAGAGATAAGCTTGTAATAACCTCTCACTGCTGGATGGCTTTTGAGTATTAACACGTCAGTTAATCAACATGGATAATGGGGTGTCCCCTCCCCAGGGAGCCCTGGGTGCTGCCAGTGCCACGGTGAGTGGTGGAGCAGCCGTGGCTGGGTGAGCAGCGTGGCACCCAGCACCCAGCACCCAGCACCCAGCACCCGTGGCTAGGGGGATGCTAAAAGGCAAAGGTGCCAAATTTCCCCTCTCTGCTGGCTCCTGGGCTGGGCTGGCATGAGGGTTAGAAAGGAGAGGGGGTTGCTGGTGGTGGTGGGCAGCTCCCAGCTGGTTTTGGCTGGGGTCTGGGTGGTTGGCACCTCGCTGCCAGCTCTTAACCCCCCGGGGGGGGTGAGAGGCTGCACCCCCAGCACAGGGTGCTCGCTGGGTGAGGTGCTCAGGGGGTGTGACACTCCCTAGGTGGGATGCTCACTGGACATGCTGCTTGCTGGGTGGGGTGTTCTCCAAGTGGGGAGTTCTCCAGGTGGAATGCTCCCCAGGTATGATGGTGCCTGGATGTGGTTCCTGATGGATGGGAGGCTGCCCAGATGGGATGCTTGACAGACACAGCTCTCCCCAAAAAGGATGCTTGTTTGATAGGAGGCTCTCTGGACAAGCTACTTGCTGGATGAGATGCTTTCCAGGGGGGATGGTGGCTGGGGGGGATGCTCCATTTTAATGGGCATTGGTGGGTGGGATGCTCCCTGGGCAGGATGTGATGCTGGTGGGGTGAGCTTCTTGCTGGACACGGTGCTCTCTGGACAGGCTGTTTTCTGGACAAGATGCTGCCTGGTGGGGACACTCCAGGCTCGATGCTCGCTGGGGGTGATGCTTGAGTTAGGGTCAGACACGATGGGACATTCTGCCTCATCCCTCCTCCACGGCTCAGCTCCCACCTCTGCCCCAGGCTGCCCTACCTGAGCATCCAGCACAGCCCACGGGGTCTCAATGATATTGGTAATTAAATTAGTTTGCATTGAAATGAAAACCACAGTTGACAAAAGCCCTTCTGTTCACGTTGGGCTGGGGAAACCCTCTGTGCTTCCTCCCCCTCCTTTTTAATAAGATCTAAACCGTGAAGCTAAACTACTTGACAGAGTCCTTTAAATATGTGCAAATATATATTTGCACTCTATTTTTTCTTTTTCTCCCCCCGGAGGCTTTTCCATTAGGTAATATTTGTTGCCAACATTAATTTCATTAGATTTTCATGGCATTTTAATAGGAGCCCCAGTGGTTTTTTTGCATATATTAGCGTGCACGAGGAAGCCGAGATCGACAAATTATAGTAAAGTAAAAATCTGTTTTAGAGGCAGTAAAGGGACGTTCTCAGGAGTCATGTGAAGAGGAGGAAGGGGCTGCTGCTCCCTGGCAGTGCCTCGTCCCAGCGTGGCATCTCAGGGCTGGCATCCTGGTGGGCACCACTGGCTTTGCCAGCGGCGTGGGCTCCGAAATTCGCCAGCCACTTGATGAAGATATTTCCAAGCTGATTGTCAGCCGGAGCCCCGAGTGGAAGAGCTCACAAATTAAATCTGTGTTGATTATGCAAACTTGATCTCGTGTTTATTCCTCATAAATAAAGCATGAGGCGAGGTTCAGCTCTGCCCCGCGCGCTTCCGAGGGCGATATTTATTGTATGCAAATTGGGCACGGGGCTGGGAGGAGAAGTAATCAACTGCTTATCAGATGGCGTGCACCATCAGCCTGCAAATAATCACCCAGGGAAGACTTTTACAGAGGTTGTGATGGAGGTGATATGGGCATCACCTTAAATACGTGGTCCCGAGGGTGGTGGCCACGGGTGGTGCCCAGCGGGTGCCACCCTCCCCGTGATGCCCCGTGGGTGTGGGCTCCAAAATGCCCATGGGCATCGTGCCCAGGCAGGGAGCCTGGAATCTGCAGGGGGTTTAGGTGCATTTTATTGTGCTTAGGGTTTTTTTTTAGTGTGCATAGGGGTATTTTAATGGGCATAGGGGTATTTCAGTGTGTGTAGAGGTGTTTTGGTGTGCACAGAGCTATTTTAGTCTGAATAGGGTTATTTTACTCTGCATAGGGGTATTTTAGCTTTTATAGGGGTATTTTAGTGTGCACAGGGGTATTTTACTCTGCATAGGGGTATTTTACTCTGCATAGGGGTATTTTACTCTGCATAGGGGTATTTTAGTGTGCATAGGGGTATTTCAGAGGGCACAGGGGTATCCTACTCTGTACAGGGGCATTTTACTCTGTCTAGGGGTATTTTAGGTTTTGTATGAGTGTTTTAGTGTGCACAGGGGCATTTTTCTGTGACTAGGGGTATTTTACTCTGCACAGGGGTATTTTAGAGTGCACAGGGGTATTTTACTCTGCATAGGGGTATTTTAGAGTGCACAGAGGTATTTTACCCCATACAGGGGTATTTCAGTGTGCATTTTACTGGGCACAGGGGTACTTCAGTGGGTGCCGTGGGATTCCCAGGGGCAGGGGGGGAGGGCTGAGGAGCTGGGCTCCAGTGGGTCCTGCACCATCCAGGTCCCTGTGGGCTCCCAGCAGAATGAAAAATGGCATTTACCTGCTCTGGCAGCCTGTGTGGTCCTGCCCGGCGGTGCCACTTCGGGGAAGGAACCTGGGATGATGATAAATGCATCCAGGGCAATTTTTTTTTTACCTTTTTTTTTTCTTCCCCCTCCACATCATTTTATAGGAAATACATGTTGGAAATGAAATTGAAATGAAAATGAATAAATATTTCATAGAATACAATTACTGTGGCTGAGGACCAAGACAACTGCTGCTGCAGATCCCGCTGCACACAGCGCCTCAGCAATTCAGCAGCAACGAATTGCTCTCTTGGCTTTTAATCTGCTTTTTTGCTAACACAAACAATCTCCCCAGCCCCCAGCGGGGAGGTGCCCGTGGGGAGAGCCGTGGCAAGGGGGAGATCCGAGCATTGCCCATCACCCTGTGGGCACCCTGGGTGCTGCCGGGGCTCTGCTGCAGATCCCGCTGCACACAGCGCCTCAGCAATTCAGCAGCAACGAATTGCTCTCTTGGCTTTTAATCTGCTTTTTTGCTAACACAAACAATCTCCCCAGCCCCCAGCGGGGAGGTGCCCGTGGGGAGAGCCGTGGCAAGGGGGAGATCCGAGCATTGCCCATCACCCTGTGGGCACCCTGGGTGCTGCCGGGGCTGGGACGCTGGCAGACAGAAAAAAATCAAGTGAAATCCAATTGTTTGCCATAAAAGTGAGAAAGGAGGGGGGGAACAGCGGGGGAGCAGCAAGGAAGAGCTAAAATTCAATAAAAGGTGACTTGCTGTCCTTTCCCTGCTGCCCCAGCTCCGCGGGATGGTACCGAAAACCCCCGCTGGGTCCAGCGACTCCGTGCCCAGGCTCTGGGACATGGCAGTTTCCAGCCACCACTGGTCAATGGAGGAGAAAAAAGGCTCTTTCCGGAGCTCGGCGGGGAGCAGAGGATTTATGGGAAGCAATTTGGTGGCGAGAGTTTAGTTTGTTTGTTTGCTTTTGCAGCCGGGGTGCTGTGAGAGCCGGGGCAGCGGGGTGAGGGGCGGATGCGACCACCAGCGTCCCGAGGGGCCTTTTGGGGCTCTCCAAATGGCTCAGGCTCACCTGTGGTGGCTGGAGCTGGTGTCACCTATGGGTGCCCAAACTGGCCAACACCCTGCAGCTCCTAGAACAGCATCTTCTTGCTGTCCCCTGCACCC
>NW_008625226.1:18690-19011 GCF_000691845.1 Merops nubicus
CGCTCGCACGCTCCCATCGCCAGCCCCCAAACCCAAAGGGAACCACGTGGACCCCCCCGGCCACTCGTTCCCCTCTCCACGCTCCCCGCCAGGGGTGTGCTGGGGTGGGCGGGGGGCTCAGCCCCCCCTCTTTGATGCCAGGCTGAGGCGCTTTGAACAGGCATTAGAGGGAAAAAAGTCAACAAAATGGCCCGGCGGCGGCTCGGCGGCGTTTTCCCAGAGCAGGAATAAAGCAGACGGCACTTTGCAAACAATTTAATTTGCCTGATGCTTTGATATAGATGAGGATGAGTCGAGGCAGGTGCAGAGAGAGGTGAAAAG
>NW_008625226.1:19124-19829 GCF_000691845.1 Merops nubicus
GACTGGCCCCTCCATTCTGACACAGGCAGGTGAACTCTCAGCACTACAGCACATTCAGGGGTATTCTTCCTAAATATCCCTTTTTAAATGCTGCCTATTTTTCAAAAGATCAGAATATTTCCATCTGAACACAAGGAAAAACTTGTGGCAGAGTCTGGAGCAGCTGCCCAGAGATGCTGTGGAGTCTCCTGCTCTGGAGAGATCCCAAACCCACCTGGATGTGACCCTGGGCACCCTGCTGTGGGTGAGCTGCTGGAGCAGGGGGTGGGATGAGGTGATCTCCAGAGGTCCCTTCCCACCCTGTCCCTGCTGGGATCCTGTGACTCCGTGTGTGATGTGCTGGTGTGTGCACAGCACGTGGCAGGAGGTGGGTGACTTTGCCCATCTCCAACCTGCCACCAGAGCCGATTTTGGGATGACCCCAAGCTCTTGCAGCACCAGGGCTGAGCTCAGCTGCCCCGGGGGAGGCAACAAGCCCCACGTACCACCCAGGAACCCCACAACGGTGCCACCCAGGGACCCCCCCCAGTGCCACCCAGCCCTGCCCTGTACCCACACTGGGCTGGGGCTGTGGGAAACCTCCTCCCCCCGCAGCTGGGGAGCTAAAGAGACAGGGCTGGGAGCGTGAGGAGCGTGCCTGTCAGATATGGGGCACGCTGAAATATTAATGGAACTAACATTTCAATTACCTTTTATCTGTACAGG
>NW_008625226.1:19877-20286 GCF_000691845.1 Merops nubicus
TCCCCACGTGCTGTCACCCAGACATTCATGCTGTGCTGGTTCTTTTTATTGGTTTTCATCACTTTTGACATTGCCAACAATGAACCTTGAAGTAAATTTTCAGTAGTGACTGTGTCAGTGGAAAACTGTCTCCCCGTCATTTTTCTAAATTAGGCAATGATTCGAGTCCTTGGGGCTGGAGAGGGAGGAGAAGTGATGGGGCTGAGGAGGAGGAAGGGGGAGCTGTGGGGGGACCATCTTCCTGACCCCCCCTCCAGCCCAAGCCCTAGGATCTTCCACCTCCCTGCAGCCACCTCTCACCTCCTTCGTGGTGCTGCAGAGCCTGAGCAGCACCCAGATGTGCCCCTGTGCCAGATGTGCCCCCGTGCCAGATGTGCCCCAGCAGCAGAACCAGCAGCAGAGCCATGGT
>NW_008625227.1:0-12718 GCF_000691845.1 Merops nubicus
AAAAAACAGTCTCGTCTGTTACAGAAATAAAACATTAAAAAGGAAATAAAAAAGAAGCAAGGCGCTCTCTAATTTCCATAGATTAGACATAAAAATTATCACCATGCAGGATTAGTAGAAATATAGCTTAAATGTAAACATACATAAAATAGAAATACAGATTACATGTAAAATCTAATCTCTAATGAATGCAATGAAAGCACTTTTCAAGTACTATTGTTTGCTCAGTGTGCAGAAATATTACCCAGAAACTGTCCTGCAGTGTATGCAGACTTGCCTGAAGATCCATCATATCTCTTGCTTCTGTTATCTATATGTTTTGGGAAACTTTTATTTTAATGGGAAATGTTTTCATAAAGGAGAGGAATGCCAGGAAAGAGAAAACAGAACCATGGGAAGGTGTCAGGCTTTCTATTTTTGTTATTTGCTATATTTTGAGAAGTTTAAATTTCTTCCTGTGATAAACTTCGAAATATCCCGGAACGGATACTGTTATTAGATTTTAACCAGCTTACTTCCTCTTTTTACCCTTTAAGGAAATGCACAATTTATATGGAGTTCAAACTTTCTTCCTGTGTTTGGAAGACAGCACTGGAGCTTCCTTTGGTGTTTTCCTAATGAACAGCAATGCCATGGGTAAGAAAACTTTCCCTGTAGCTCCCAGCACTGCAGTTCAGTGATATATAAAAGATATGAGACCTGGATCAAACCTGTTGTGTTTGGTGTGTGTGACATAAGCAATAAGGATTCCATAGTTAACATGAGCTTTACGTTGTGCTTTAAACCTGAGGGTCAGAAATGTATCCAAAGCATGTACACCTCTGGACAGATGTGCAGGACACTGGAATCAGAGACTAAATTTGGACTGAGCACACTTGAAAGTAAATGCCCTTTATTCTCTTAGATAAGCATGCATATCTGTATGCTTTACAGAGCTCTTCGCTGCTCTTGAGGCTGGAAAGTTGTACAAAAATTTATAGATAAAAGGTTGAGCCATTGTTTTTTTTCTGATTCTCTTCTCTGTAGGCTGTAAAGGAATGGAAATCTGGACATTTAAAAGCTCCATCTGAATACATTTCCCCTTCATTGCAAATTCAATTAATGGTTTTGGCTTCCTTAGCTTTTTTTGGGGGTTGTGTTTTTATCTTAAGTAAATTTTCTAATCATCAGTTAGAAAGTTACAAGTTTATTTTAGAATTACCTGATATTCAGGATTGGTTTTGTGCACTCTTGTCTGACAGAGTTTGTGGTGCAGCCTGCTCCAGCAGTGACCTACAGAACCATTGGTGGGATCCTTGATTTCTACATCCTCTTGGGGAACACTCCAGAACAAGTAGTCCAGGAGTACCTGCAGGTACCTTTAGCTAGAGATATTATGCATTGAACAGATTTTTAAAAGTGCTTGGTGTTTTTTTTGTGTGTTTTGGTAGATTTGGGTGTTTACCACTTCTTTATATGACAGTATGTCTTCACTGTGTTATCTATTAACTGAAAATATGTATATGCTTATATTACAGTGTATATTTAACTAAGAATAACTTTTACTGTGTCTCTAATGTGACTGCTGTTGTTAGTATTAACTATGTGAGGATAAGCTGGGGATAACTAGATATTTTTAGCTGTCCTGTTACAGGCAGCTGAAGCTTATGCACTACTTTTGCTGAAGATGCTGGAGCAGGGAGAATGCAGCAGCTCAAGGCCCAAGGAACCTGTAGCTGCTAAATTCATCAGTCTGTATGGTCTGAATGGAGCTAGAGGTGGTCTACATGGAATAAATTCTCCTTCTTTGCTGGGGCTCGCGTATGTTATAAGGACAAATTTCTGTTCAGAGGCAATATTGTAGGGTAGATAACGTGCTTACAGGTATGTCATGGTTTTATGGTCATAAGATATCACTGATATCTTTTATGCTTCTTGAGATCTGCTTAATTTTCAGTGACACTTTAAAGCATGTGTATTGTTCCAAAACATTTTCTTTTCTTAAAAATAAAAAAAAGATAAATATTGCATTTAGGAGTGGGTGGCTCATTTCACACACTCAAGCTTAGTGTACATTCATAAAATCACAGACTGTTTTGGGTTGGAAGGGACCTTTCAAAGTCATCTAGTCCAACTCCCCTGCAGGGAGCAGGGACATCTGCAACCAGAGCAGGTTACTCAGAGCCCCATCCAACCTCATCTGGAATGGTTCCAGGGATGGAGCTTCAACCACGTCTCTGGGCAACCTGTGCCAGGGGCTTTCCACCCTCAGTGTAAAAAGATTCTTCATAAGTCTAGTCTGAATTTCCCCTCTTTTAGTTTAAACCCCTCACCCCTTGTCCTAACACAACAGGCCCTGCTAAGAAGACTATCCCCACCTTTCTTATAGGCTCCCTTTAAGGAGATTTGAGGAGTATGGATCTAGGGAAACGGGCACTGAGGTGACACACACAGTGTCCACTGACTGTGCATGGGATTTTTGCTCTCAACTTGCAGCTCGTGGGAATGCCACCCTTGCCCTCCTACTGGAGCCTGGGCTTCCAGCTCAGCCGCTGGAATTACGGCTCTCTGGAGGAGGTGAAGAGAGTTGTGGAGAGGAACAGGGCGATTGGACTCCCTTATGTAAGTATGGGCTGTGAGGAGGGCAGCAACCCTGTGAAGGCAAAATTCTGCAGGAGAAATGACCCAGAGAGATCCTGGCCATGGTGTTCTGCAACTACTTCATTTGCCATCAGTTTCAATTAGTCAATTCTAATATATGGGCTTCTGGTGTCAAAGGGCTTTGTGTATTTTAATGGTAGATCCATTATCTGAACATGGGACATGATGGGACATAATTACAGTAAGCTTTATTTGAGCACTTTATTGTGATACTTCTTCAGTTTTACTTCCAACTGTATCCAGTTACCTTCTCGTGTTACTTAATCTATGAAATACATTTTTTTAATTGGCCTGTGGACAGCTATGGAACCATATATTATTCTTAATTGACAGCCAAAGGTAAAGTACAATTAACTTTTAAAATTAGATTTTGGATTACATTAGCCTGATGGCTTAAAGAAAATAAAACCACCCTACTGTTAAGCTAAGAGTTGAGGAATAAATGTTTGGATACAAGGGGATAGTTCTTGAAGTCAGGCAACTGCAAGGAAATAGCCACATGGCCAGGGGCTATTTGAAAGCATGCCAATACACACATTCATTTAAATTCTGTTAATGTTAAATGCAGCTCTTTGGAGACCCAAAAGAGGTGTCAGGACCATTAATTAGAGCTGTAAAGATGAGGTGAGATGCACATTGTTTGCAAGCAGACCTGACAGCCTGCTGTCTGCCAGACTGCAGTGAGGTCCCAGCAGTAAATTCACTATAGGACAAATGGGAATTGTCAGAAGAAATTGCGTTGGGCAAATATAAAAAGTCTTTACAAATCACTTCTCCTGTTAAAGCTGAACTCCCTTCTCTTTCAGGACGCTCAGGTCACTGATATTGACTATATGGAGGAAAAGAAAGATTTTACTTATGACAAAGTGAAGTTTCGAGATCTCCCTAATTTTGCAGCCTACATGCATGAGCGTGGACAAAAATACATTATCATATTGGTAAACATTTAGGAGTTTCTTTTTCCCTTGTAAATGCAACTATTTATTATTATACTTTGTTTATTCTATGGAATTATTACATTATTGCCTAACATTCTAGTCGTCTATAACAACTGACAGTGTATCCTGGTTTCTTCCTATTTTTTGTTTTCTGTCTGGTTTTTTGTTTTTATTTTTTTAGGATCCTGCTATTAGCACACAAAATCTAGTTGATGGTAGTCCATATGGAAGCTATGTCAGGGGAGAGAGCAAAAAAGTCTGGGTTAATGAATCAGATGGAGTAACAGCATTACTTGGGGAGGTAATTGCATTTTTATGAATCTGAACCTGGTCTCTTGTCACTGTTATGGTTTAATTTAGGTCCTTTTAAACTCTTGTTTTCTAAGTTGCTTCTTTCAGTAAAATTCCCTACCAGTGAGGACTAAGTTTATAAGGTCTCACTTAAGATATGATACTTCTTATCATTTTTTGATTTTTTTCCCCAATTTTTTTTTTTAATTAAAAAAAAAAACCAAGGAAAACTAAGTTTGAAGGCTCAAGGGACAATTCATTTATTTTCATTTATTTTCAGTAGTGATTGGAGACCAGTTCCCACACTATCCTTTTAATGTATAATTTTAAATATTCTCTATTGAGAAAATTTTAAATATTCTCTATTGAGAAATCTTTCTGTTGGATATTGTTCCACGTATGACGTAAAAGAAAAGCAACTGAAAACTCTGAAGTTAAGAAACTCATACTCTTTCTGCCTTCTTTCTGCCTGCAAGCACCATGAAAGGTGGAACCAGATGATCTTTCAAAGTCCCTTCCAACCTGGATTGTTCTATGATTCTATGAACTCTTTTTAACTTAATTAAAACATTCCTTAATTATTTCCCCTTTTAATATTGCAGGTGTGGCCAGGGGAAACCGTGTTCCCAGACTTCACCAACCCAGAATGCCATAGCTGGTGGGTGGAAGAATGTAAACTATTTTATAGCAAAGTGCCATATGATGGGATCTGGATTGTAAGTGGCTCAGAACTTCCTTTTCATTTTTATAAATAAGCAAAGATAAATGTTTATCAAATTGTTGGCATTGAATTTGAAAGAGATGTTTACTATTGCTGACCTGAAATCAGTGCAGGGTGCATATGTCTTATGGGGTTGACTTTCTAGTTCAAATTTGAATTTTAAAGTTTAATCTGAATCATTAATCAGGGCATTTCAATGATCAGTGTGTTGGTTTGAGGAAGTTCAATGACACTCTACACACTTCAGTTGATGAACCATTGCTAAGGGCACATACTAGTACACTCTTGTACTCAGAATAGCAATATTTGGAGATCTGTGTACCTGCTCAGTGAAAGTGTGCTAGAAGGTCCAGAGAACAGGGTGTAATACCCATCATCTATGTATCTGTGCTCCAAGGAGCTCATGGAATTTCTGGTTAGGGAATCTAGAATTGCTGTCCTGGATAAGGATTTGGAAAAATTAAGCTCCTTAGGCGTGTTCTGCCACAAAGGACCAAAATACAGTCTGTCACAGTGAATTTTAAGGGGGAAAAAAAAAAAAAAAATCATGGAAATCAGATGAGATTAAGAATGATTTTGATTGATCTGGTTATGTTTTTTAAACAAATGTCCTGTAATAAAGCTTCTAAAAGTGGATACCTGAAGGAAAACTACTGAAACTACTCAATCACTCTTTCAGAGCCTTCTTCCCTTTATACTTTTTGTATTTTTTCCTACTTCCTTTTACTCAAAGATTCCTATTTTGAAAGAAAAGAAGCATCTACTAGATATTTTGCCATGCAATTTAAAAAGCTGTAACAATTTTAAATTAAAAAAAAAAAACTATAACAAAAAATATTTTTTTTATTATTTAAATATTAAAAAAAAATGACTGTATGGCAAAATACAGTCTGCATGGTTGTTTCTCTCTCACATTATCACTCCTCTCTCTGGATGCAATGGTGCAGGGTTTTTTTCCCCTTCTGCTATATGTCATCCCAGAGGTGCTACCACCATTGCTGATGGGCCTGGCCTTGTCCAAATTTGGAAGTGGCTGGGGTTGGCTCCCTCAGACATGGAGGGAGCTTCTATCAGACATGGAGGAAGCTTCTGGCAGATTCTCACAAAACTCTCCCCCATGCCCTTTCACTACCAAAACCTTCCACGCAAACCCAATACAATGTGATAGAACGAGTTTTTCTCACTTGTTTTTGCTGACTCTGTGGTTCCATAAAGTCCAGCTATGCCATGTAAGCCTGCGCAGGTCTTTTACACAGAGCGAATCATTTGGGTGAAGCCCACTGGTCACTAGGCTACTGTGTCTCCATGATGAATTTGCTCTCTCCTTCCATACATGCTTTTCCTGCAGCATGTTCAGGGGTGCACATAGGAATGCACTTAGAGCACTGCCAGATAAAATACAAAAAAATGGAAGGAGGCAGCAAAGCTTGAAAGTATAATGGGTTGGAAAGCATTATGAAGGAGACATGTAAGAATATCTAGTCACTGTGTATATTTTGACAAAAAGTAACGATACACATTTGCTGGTTCTGCATTTCTCTCCATGCTCCATACCAAAGACATTTCCATGAGAGATGTGCGGTGTTGGTCATAGGTAGGGACAGTGGACACATGAGCACTTGTTGCAGGTCCTTTCTGTGGGGTGATAAGATGTAGCTCTTGCAACATGACACACACCTGCATGTAGAAGTCTGTCCAACATTGAGACCTGTATTAATTCAGGAATGGAGTAGGTCAGTATCTGAGTTGTATCATTCTTGCCTAATTGTCCTGTACTAGTTCTAAGTAATTGCTCCTTAAAGGATAAAAGAATAGAACGTATGATTTTGTTAAAGGAAACTTTATTTCACTCTGCATCTTATCTTTTCAGGATATGAATGAAGTGTCCAACTTCATTAAAGGCTCAAAAAAAGGCTGTGCTCAGAATGACTTAAACTACCCTCCCTTCACACCCAGTAAGTCCATCTACTTTAACCAGAAAGCATAACAACAAAAAGTTTACGAATTAATCTGCAATTGGCTATATGGTGGCAAACTGATTTTTAGTGTAGTTCGTATGAGTGGAGCTTGAACATTGCTATTGGCAGAAAATACCAGTAGTCTTTGGCCCAGGGTGTGTGGTTTATATAACTGGCTTTTGTTCCCTTTTCAATTATTACTGAATATTATCATTGCCTTAATTATGTCTGATATTATAAAGATCTTCTTTCACTATCAGTAGTTGTCAAGACATATGCAGAACTCAAGTGGACTTCACTGTTTGTATTACGTAGTGTGTTTAATTAACTGGTGCCAACATTTTGTCAGATACTGAAACAAATTTAGAGCATAGGTCTCAGTTATTCATTGCATGGGTGCAAGGCTTGAGTAGAAAAACTCAAGAGAACAAAGATGACTCAAACCAGCAGCCAGGAGTAGCCTTTTGTCTTTGTGATAGTAACACTGGCTTTAGTGCAAACATTAAAGAGGAAAAAGGGCTTGAATATAATGAATGTGTATTAACGAAAAAATTGGAAAGATTCATAATAAAAAACACTTTAAAAGTTATATTTGTACTTCTTTATTGAAGATATTCTTGAGAAGCTCATGTTTTCCAAGACAGTTTGTATGGATGCAGTTCAGAAGTGGGGGAAACACTATGATGTCCACAATCTTTATGGATATTCCATGGCCATATCAACACGGAAGTAAGTAATGCACCCTAAATTCTTTACAAAAAGGTTTCAGAACAGTCCATGGCCTGTGTTTTCCAAAAGAGCAAGAGATTTCACTGCTAAGGAATCCAGTTCCTGGAGAATACTCTATAATATTTAAACCAATGCAGCTAAAGCAAAATCTCCTAAGTAAAGTTGGCAGTAAAAGCCACACACGATGGTTGTCAAAGCTGTATAGAAAGATTATTTAAAATGAATGTCTTGAACTTCACTAAAATACACCTGGCTAGCTGTAAAGGAGTCCACATCCCCGGGATGAGTAATTATTGTAAATCCATCAGTGTAAATCCCCTACAGAAAACTATTCAAGTCTGAGTCATCTTTTTTCTTTTGTCTCCCTTCCTTTAAGAGCCATTGAAGTTCTGTTTCCTGGAAAAAGAAGCTTCCTTATTTCGAGGTCTACTTTTGTGGGATCAGGAAAACACACAGGACACTGGCTGGGAGATAATGCAGCAACATGGGAACATTTAAAATGGGCAATACCTGGAATGCTGGAATTTAACCTCTTTGGATTTCCTTATGTATGACATATGATTTGAAAGGATGGCACAAACTAAGGGATAAACAGTAACTCTACCTCTCTGATGACAGATGATCTAACCAGATGCCCTCTAGATAACCATCTTATATTTTCAGCCCCAAATTAATCTCCTTTAGGAATCTAGTTTTAAAACTTTTTTCCAATTATTGATTTTTGGTTTAGGCCACTTATTTTGATCATTGTGGCTCTGTGTGTGTATGGTGAGATAAATGTGTGTAACGAATGTATTATCTTAGATATCCCAAGCTACCTGCTACTTCTTCTAATCTTTAAACACTAGTGATTGCTGTGAAACATTTGGCTGTTTTTCTTATAATTTCAAATGAAATAGAGACACCCGTTTATAAGGGAAATAACTGAATTATTTTTCCTGAATTAAAATTGTATGACCCTTATTTTTCTTAATGTAGGCATATTAGCATCAAACAGTAATGTAAAGGTTCAGAAGGAATAGAACAGTATGGGCAGAGTTAGTGAGTAGTCAGTTTAACTTTTTCTACCACACAGGTGAATTTGAAAGAAAAAAAAGGTACAAATATGTTGGATGGCTCAGTTGCTCTGGCTAGCAGTTAAAGTTGAATGAATAAATCTCTGAAAACTAGCAGTTTTGTAGAGATTAAATGCTTAAATTGCTTAAATTATGCTTAAATTCTTTAATTATTTTTTAAATACCTTACTTAAATAATTAAATATTAAATTAAACTTAAATTGCATAAAATTGCTTAAATTAAATTAAAGATGCTTAAATTATGAAATAAAAGGTACAGTTTACTGTACATCCAACACATTCTGGTTTTATTTGAAGATTGGAGCAGATATTTGTGGCTTCTTTGACAACACTACAGAAGAACTTTGCAGGCGATGGATGCAAGTAGGAGCATTTTACCCATTTTCCAGAAATCACAATGCTGAAGGGTTCATGGTAAGTTGTGCTTTCTCTTACAAAATACTTGATGTTACACTGCCACTTTCCATTTAAAATCCCAGTGCAGATCTGCACACTTGAATTTCAGCATCTGTGAAACAGCAGCCACTTTTCACAGGTTTCTCAGAGAGTTTTCTGCATGGTGAAAATTATAATAATTTTTTTTTTTCAGTCTCAGGATCCGGCTGCGTTTGGACCTGATTCAGTCTTGGTGAACACCTCCAAGCATTACTTGAATATTCGCTACACTTTGCTGCCATACTTGTATACACTCTTTTATAAAGCTCATACTCAAGGAGGCACAGTTGTCCGGCCAGTTTTGCATGAGTAAGTTTACCCAGCAGCCTTTGGGATAATTTTATGAGGAAGAAAAACATCAGACACATTAAAATGTTGTTAGGGACTTGCTAAATGTAGTCTGTGCAGATGCACATTGGAATATATATATATAGACAGCTTCTCAGCTTATGAAATAACATTTTGGAGTAATCAGAAGAGTAATCAGAAAGCATCTATGATTTCTCCACCTATGCATTTATTATTGTCAGTCACTCTTGTGAGTGGCTCTGAGATGTTATTGTCTGCTAATCAAATTATTCTCCCCCAACAAATATATACATACACACACGTATAAGAATATATATTTGCTTGGCTGGCAACTCTTGAATAAGAGTTTTTTGTCAAGAATGCACACACACGTATGTTTTGGCACATGTGTAGAGGTCACCAACTATAAACTAGTATGACTTTCTGATCATTTAAAAAAAAAAAAAAAAGGCAATTTTGATATGACACTCTTGAGTCATGATTGTAGAAAATCTGTACCCTGAAATATTTGGATTGCTGGTGATTACATAGTTCATAAAAGTACAGTTAACTGTTATATCCCTCCCATGTGCCCAGGTTCTACTCTGATGAAGTGACGTGGAGCATTGACAGGCAGTTCCTGTGGGGTCCTGGGCTGCTTATCTCCCCAGTACTTGACCCGGTAGGTTTTGGTATTGTTGGGGTGACAATGAGTGACAAGTTTCAGCTCATTTCTCTGGCAAGGGACTGCAGCCTAAAATCTTATAGTTACATGATTCCTGTCACTGCTTTACTGGTCTGGTTAGAAACCATCTTCCAGGTCTGAAACTTTGTTGTTCAGTCTTGTGACAATTCTGTTATTCACCTTAAGGCTTTTAGTCCCTCTATGTATTTCTTGCAGGAATCACACTCCCCCTCCTTTTTTTTTTTTTTTATGCTGAACAAGCTGAACTGCAGAAGTAGACTCTGCCATTTCCCTGAGAATCACAGGAAATTTGCTCTGGTCCTATTCTCATCTGAACACTTCTGTCTTGACCAGACCTGTAAACTCAATTGGCAAAGCAATTGTGGATTAGCATTAACACAGCTGTATCTCCAGTACAAACATGTGGGGTTTTTTTTTCCCTAAATCCTTATGTTATATTAATTTTTTCATGGATACATCACTTTACTGACTTCTGGCTGCAGATGAATTCCTAACAAGCCTAATTTTGTTTTTTTTTCCTTCCCAGCTTTCATTTATTGCTTACAGTGAGAGCCCACTGCATATTTTTATCACTGCTGAAATGGAAAAATCTTACACTTTTGCCTATTAAACCCCACTCCTATTTCCCAGTCCTCTAGGGAGTCAGTCGTCTCGTCTGATATTCTGATTCACCATAGTTTTGTATAATATCTTAATTTCCTTCAGAATCAGCTTCTCTTGCTGCAATTCAGCTTGTCTGTGGTGCAAAAAGAAAACTGTGGCTTGTTCTGTGGCAGAATTGTGCAATTCATAATTGTTAATGCCAGTAGTACATATGCCAAGGAGAAATACAAAACACTAGTTAAATATATAAAACGAAAGCAAAGATGCCAGCCCAGGAAAAAAAAAAAAAAAAAAAAGTGAAAATAAAGAAGAAATAGAGATATTTGTGGATATGATCAGATTAGAGGCACTGCGACTTTGGGTTGCATACAATGAGCTGCCACATTGTAGAGCAAGGATTGAGTTGACTCCCAGTAGCCTGGCAGAAACTGTCCTTGAAACACTCCCTTTCTGGACATCGTCATAAAAAATACTAATGAAAACATCAATGAGGAGAAGTATCAATGATTTTTCTCAGTGTGAACTTTAGTTTTTTTTGGAAAATGTAGTAGATTTGATTGAGTTGCCTTCATATATGAAAGCCAGTTCTTTGTTCACCTTTCAGGGTGTGGACAGAATCCAAGCATATATCCCTGATGCAGTATGGTATGAGTATGATACAGTAAGTGAAGGCAGAGGGTACTATGGGGGATTTTCTAAATGGCTATATGACAAAATAAGGTGGTCAGCCCTGCTTTGGTGACAATAGACCTAAAGTAAAGCCCACAGGAAGGAAACTGTGAGATAAGGGATGAAGGGTGGGGGGATAGGTGTGTGAATCAACACCTCAACAAAGGCCATGGAGCTGTGGAATATAGCACAGGAGATGGGAAGACAGATTGAGTGGAAATTCTAGCAAATACCATGTTCAAAACAAAATACAATAATTACCATAATACACCAGAGTCTGAAATTATCATTTACTAATCTCATTTCTGCAGTCCCAGCAGGATTTGCTTTCTGCATTGCCTGAGCCAAGACTAAATATGAGAGATGCTGATTTATGACATTAGATCATATTGATATGCAGCTGGTTTATCTTTATGTGCCCATTGGCACACAGATATTTGCATAACTTAAGCCTTTTCTAAAAGGAAGCATTAAAATGAAACTCAAGACTTTAAGATGTTCACAGCAGCATGCAGTGCAATGTACCCATTCTCTTTTTACATCCCTGTCAAAAAGGGAGCAAAAATCTCGGTGAGAAAACAATGGACCAATATGTACCTGCCAGCAGACAAAATGGGACTCCATTTGAGAGGAGGCTACATCTACCCTACTCAACAGCCAGCCAGCACAACAGTTGCAAGGTATGCTTTAAAATAAAAATGGGTTTTGGTTGTTTTTTTCTTTTTTTTTAAGACCGGGCTGAGGTATTTCAGGTTTCAAATCAGTAGCAGCCCATTGTATTTATCACTTTCACCTTGAAATATAGGAATAACTGTGAGCAACACCTCGCTCCCACAGCTATTTACATTACAGGTTCAGTGATTAATTATAGATCTATTTGCATAGCATTTTGTAAGCTTGCTGTGTATTTTAATCTGGTTACATGAGAATGAAAGGCAACCAAGGACTAACCTAAGGCAATTCTCAAAGTATTCCAACCCTGTGAAGGATTCTTCATAACATAAACATGACGGATATATTGAGACTATTTAGGTATTTGTTAGACATGCAAGACAAAGTGTCTCTTTCCACAGCCGCAAGAATCCAATGGGACTTATAATTGCCCTGGATGACAACAGTGCAGCTTCTGGGGACCTCTTCTGGGATGATGGAGAATCTACAGGTGAGCAGTTATCAGTTGGGAAAGATATATGACAGACAAGGTATTAATTGCATGCAAGTTTCAAACTTCTGCTGATTTCATGGGATAAGACATTATGGATGTTGTAATGTGCTGTTAATACTTGACCATTACTTTTTCATCAATGGACAACTATAACTAATTTCGTTTCTCCTTGTTCAGTCTTCACTGTAGCCTTCAATACTCAAAGGTTTGGTGCATGGGAAGCCTAGAATGCTTTGGGTTGGAAGATTAGCATGCTGACTGTTACACCATGCTGTCAAGTCTGATATATATTCTGGTATATATCCAAATTAGTTTCAACGGGTGCAAGAACACACATATTTAGTGTTTGACACTAAAGATTTGCTAGAAGATGAAAAACTAGCCCTGTTATTAACTCTCTGGGATTCTTTAGATTGCTTGTGAAAGCAGCAGAAATTTTGTTAACCCCAAAGTATGATACTGGAGCCAACTTTTTTTATGCCATCTGGTTTCTACAGCC